>NC_045973.1:31140045-31443100 GCF_010909765.2 Amblyraja radiata
GATCTGTCTGAAGAGGTAGCTGAGGCAGGTAATATCACAATGTTTAAGAAACAATTAGACAGGTACATAGATAGGATAGGCTTAGAAGAATATGGGCCACAGGCAGGTTGGATTAGTGTCGATGGGGCATGTTGGTCGGTATAGGCAAGGTGGGCCGCAGGGCCTGCATCCACCCTGAATCACTCTATGACACTGCTCACGTACTACAAAATACTTTAAATTTTATCCTCTCTTAAAGTTTACAACATCACGTTTCATTTTATGTCTCCACAATCAAATTGCTGAACATTTCCTAATAAAAACACCCCGAGATTTTGTTTCAGTTTCAATATTAATAACACATTTATTTAGTTTCATTTAAAGTGCCAAAGCAATACAATAATACACCAGAGAAGGACAGTGGCCGCAGCAGTGGAGTTGTTGTCTTAGAGCGCCCGAGACCCGGAACGGATCCTGACTACGAGTGCTGTCTATGTGGTGTTTGTACATTCTGGCTGTGACCCCATGGGTTTCCTCCCACATTCCAAAGACGTGTGGGTTTGTAGATTAATTGGCTGCTGTAAATGTCACCTAATGTGTAGGATGCGAGAGTGGGATAACATTGAAATATGCGGGTCCGATGGTTGGCATGGACTCTGTTGAGGGGCCTGTTTTCACTCCATATCTCTAAGGATTGAGCATTATCAGAAAGAAACATTGTACCATGCCAATAAGGAAATAACGGGGCAGGAATCCAAAACTTAAAGAAAGAAAGCAAGATGGAGAAGGTAGATCTTTGGAGAGGGATTTGCAGAGATGTTAAGAGCGGTGATTGCAGAACTGAGGGCCTTGGTGGTGAAATTGCACGATCAACCTTGTTGAGAAGTTTCTGAGGTTTTTTGAGAGGTGAGATCACAGGAGTGCAAGGGTCTCAAAGAATTAGGCTGGAAGAAGAATACAGAGATAGGGCTGGGAGAGGCCATGAGGCCATTTGTAATAAAGAGTGAGAACTTCATGCCAAGATGTTGCCTAATGTACGGTAATACGTCAGCAAAGATAGGGTGACATGAGAGTGAGATCAAATGGTAGAATTTTGGTTGGATCAAGTTATACAGATAACAGAATGAGAGAGTCCAGCTGCATATGTTGGAATAGAGAGAACTAAATGGGTGCAGTTGGGGGAGCTGCTGTCTCACAGCGCCAGAGATTTGGGTGCTGTCTATGTAGAGTTTGCATGCTCTCCCACTGACTGCACACGTTTCCTGCGGATTCTCCGTTTTCCTCCCACATCTCAAAGACATGCAGGTTTGTGGGTTAATTGGCCCCTGTAAATCGCCCTTGGTATGTAGGGAGTGCATGCGTAAGTGGCGAGGTCGGTATGGCAGTCGATGGTGGCGCCGACCGATGGACGAGGACGGTCACGTGGAAGTGAGGAACTGACACAAGGGGGGGGGGGGGGGGGGGAGAGATTTTGTAACTTTGTAAGCGCCCTTCATGGGCAACTTTTGACATACCTTGGGTATGCAGGTATTCACTTCAAGTGGGATAACATAGAACTGATGTTATGATGTTAACGTGTGATCAATTGTTGGCATGGACTCAGTGGGTATAAGGTCTGTTTCAATGCCGTATCTTTCAATCAATTGATCAATAATTATGAAAAAGAATAAGTGTTTCAGCAACGGATGAACAGAAGTACCTTCAGGAATAGAATTTTCTTGGTAACATTTGCGACCAACATGTAATCCAGTTTACGAGATAGATCCTCCAGAAGAAACACGAGCTCTGCTGACCCCAGCTGCACAACCTCGGTGACCTGCAGGGCAAGAAAATCCTTAACACTGGAAGTCACCTTCGAGATAAAAAACACTGGAAAATCTCTGTAGGTCAGGCAGCATCTGTGGAAAGAGAAACCAAGTCCAAGACCATGGAAGGGTCCAGAAGTGTCAACTATTGCTCCTTCCAAAGATTCTTCTCGACCTGCTGAGTTTTTCCAGCATATTCTATTATATTTAATTTCAGATTTCCAGCACCATTTTAGATTTAGATTTTTCACATACAATTCAGGACGGGATCTGACTTTTAGGTGTAAAATCAAACTATTTGATTTCATGGTTTGATTTTTGATCAATCAAAAATCAACCCACATAGGAACATCTAGTTGCTACTGTACAACAATACTTATTTACAGTAAACCCTTGTTTTAACGCACCTCTATATAATGGATTTTGGTTGTATAGCATGCGGTCCTACCGACAGTTGCTGACGTCACCCCTGGCTCACAAGATGCACCAGCGAGCCCCTCGTCATCAGCTGCTGCACCGTCTGTTTGATGCAGCTGTTGCTGCGACTCACAGCGTAACCTAGTCGACAACGCTTTTTTCAGGCCGCTGCCACCGGCAGGATGTGCTCGGTCACTGTGGGGCTCCCTCCCCTCTGACCAGCTGCCGCTTCTTCCTGTCGGCGACTCCCTCATCCTTCTCTGGAGTCACCGACATACTCCACCTTGGAAGATATCGGTGACTGCAGGAGAACAGGAGGAAGGGGCGGTGGAGGAGTAAATTGTGAGCGGACAAAGCGACGGCCGACAAGAAGAAGCTGCAGCTGGTGAGAGGGGAGGAGCCCCACAGTGACTAGTGTCGGTGGCAGTGGCCTGAAGAAAGCGCTGCCAGCCAGGTGCTACAACGCGAGCCCCAACGACAGCCGCATCAAACAGACCACATGCGGCAGGTCTTGAAGAAGGCTCACTGGTGCAGACCAGCAGCATCGGCGTCTAGTTTTAAGGTGAAACAACACAAAGTGCTGGAGTAACTCAGCAGTGTTGAAGGGCCCTGACCCCAAACGTCACCTATCCATGTTCTCCATGAGATGCTGCCTGACCTGCTGAATTACAACAGCACTTTGTGTCCTTTTGTGTCTCTGACTCTGTTATAGCGGACAATCAGCAATAACGGACAACATTCTCCCCCCCCACCAATGATCCGTTATAAAAAGGGTTTACTGTATTCTGTTAAAGCGTTAGTGCTATGCTGCAAAGTTATGTATATCAATTGATTATTATAAATAAAGTGTTTTTGCTCTGCTAAAAGTATATTATTATCACAAGAAATTAAATAAGGTGGATACTTTTAAACTGTTTGATGAATTGGCAAGGTAGCTTTTCTGTTGTGTGCTATCCGTACACTGACCTTTGTATGTAGCTCAGAATCCAGCTGGGACTTGGTTACCAGACCCGATTGTAGTGCAAAAAAAACATTTATATCCAGCTCCCTAAAGTAAGCTCTATAATTGGCCAAGTTAACGAAAACCTTTCCTTCTTCGTTGTTCTCCTGCAGAATACAAAATGGAATGCCACTTAGGTATTCACAGGTATCATCAAGATCACTGTTCATTCACTGTTTGACATTGTTTGTAGTACAATCACCAAGCATTATCAAAAGCCTACAAAGCGTTGACTTGGCAATGGGGCGGTACAGTGGTGCAGCGGGTAGAGCTGCTTCCTCATAGCACCAAAGACTAGAGTTCGATCCTGACCTCGGGTGCTGCCGATGTGGAGTTTTTACACTCTCCCTGTTAGTCTTCCTTAACGAGTTATTGAAGGAAAATGAGAGGAACAAAGACAATGCATGCATGTTAACATGGGACCAGTGGAGTTTAGCCAAGTTTGCCTTCAGGTCTGAACACTTGTCCATCTTAACCATACCTTCCCTTGAGTATTCCCAGTTGGCATCTGACTTTCTTCTGAAGGCTCTTCAGTCTGGGAGCTGTCAGTGGAGGAGTTCTTGCTGCCTTCTGATTTCTGCTTTCTCTTGCCCTTCAGATCTTGAAGGAAAAATTGCAAATTAGAAACAAAACCTGAACATTTTTCAGATTCTGAATTTGATGGATCCTTCTAACAGTAAGTAAAATAAAAAAAGGTCCTCATCTCGTCTCTTACTCTGATGTAAATATTGATATCACCCTGCTGGTGCACTCGCCTACAGTTCACATTTGAATCAAGACAGCATAGGCCCGGCCATTCAACTGGGAAGGAGAAACTCAGAGCAAAGTCGTTTTCTCTCCACCAATATTTGCACATACATTTTATCCCACTGGAACTATCGAACAGTTGTAAGTATTAAGAACTCCGGATGATATTCCTCTTCCTAACATCATCTCAGCTGAGATCAGGGAGCCGTCCAAGAGATGACCCGGCGGCGGGTGACAAGGACGGGCCTGTGGTGGCTGCTGGAGGACGCACCGCCAAGAGAACAAAGAGGGACTATTGGGACTACAACGCGTTGTAATTATGTCGGTGCCCTATAAGTGGCAACTCTTTGCATACTTTGTGTATGGCACACAACAAAGAATTTCACCTACATGTCACAAGAAAGTAATAAAGTATCATTCTTTCACCACCCATTAGTGATTTATTTGGATCCTCAAAGTATACAGCTCAGATGGCTAAATTAGTTACGCAAAGGATGATTCCCCTTTATTGCCAATTAAGAATAGAAGCTGACTGCAAATGACCTCTGCTATCCATACATGCCTTTGTCATAAAAAGAGAGGGGAAAGAACAGATGGTTTTAATTGAAAATACCGTGGTACAAGGATACCGGGGCCAGATCACCAATCATACCTTTGGCCACTGATGGGAGTTGACCTTAAGAAAAATAAGGGCCAAAAAAAGGGTCCCGATTTAAAAGGTCACCCGTCCATTCCCTCCAGGCTACTTGACCCGCAGGTATTTGTGTTTTGCTCAGAATTCCAGCATCTGCAGTTCCTTGTGTCTCCAAGTAAAGGAGGTTACTTAGCTCATTATATATGTGTAGACTTTAGAACAATTTTCATCGCCTATTCCAAAATTACCAAAGGGTTTACGTTTTGGAACATCAATCACCTTTATTTCTTTTCTTCGCTACAGCTGCAGGAGCAATGGTTGGAGGGACCTCTGTGATCTCCGAATCAAAGTTTGCCAGTGGAGGAACATATCCAGGAGTTGCTGAAATATTAAAAGTGTAAGTTGGAAGGTTGTAAGTGAACACAATAGACAGCAAAATATAACTACTAAAATTAAATACAGAATATATATATGGAACAAGCTGCCATTGAAAGTGGCTGTGGCATGTACAATAACATTTAAAAAGACATTTGGATACAAATAAGAAAAGTTTGGAGAGATACAAGACAAACCGACAAGTTTAGTTTAGAGATACAGCGTGGAAACAGCTCCTTCGGCCCACTGAGTTCGTGCTGACCAGCGATCACCCCATTCACTAATACTATCCTACACACACTAGGGACAATTTACAATTTTACCGAAGCCATTTAATCCACCTGTGCATCTTTGGAATGTGGGAGGAGGAAACCGGAGCACCCGGAGAAAACCCACAACGGTCACAGGGAGAACGTACAAATTCCGTACAGACAGACACGATTGAACCCAGGTCTTTGGCACTGTATGGCAGCAACTGTAATGCTGCAACACCGTGCCACCCCACTAATGGGACTAGCTTAGATGGACATCAGACGGACATAGGAATGGGGCAAATGGGACCAGCTTAGATGAACATCATGAGTTGGGCCAAAGAGACCAGTTCCCATATCTCATCAGCTGGATTTCCCACTCTTCACCTCCTCCAAATTGGAAAACATATTTGAATGTGCTCAAGATGTTGTTCGGTCAGTCGGTCAATTGAAAGATACAGCATGGAACCAGGCCGACCATCGATCGCCCATTCGCACTGGTTCTATCTAATCTTATTTTTGCATTCACTCCCTACACATTAGGGACAATTTACAGAGGCCAATTAACCTACAACTCCGCACGTCTCCGAGATGTGGGAGTAAACCTGAAGGTAATTCATACGGTCACGGAGAGAACTTGCAAACTCCTAAACACGAGTTCAGGATTGAACCGGGGTCTCTGGTGCTGTGTTTTTTGTTGTGGGATTATTTCGACAGCTAAGCCTCCAGGACAATGGGAGCCACACAACCATAAAAGTCAAGTGCGACAGGGGACCAGCACAAATTTTATATTAATGTAAAGACCATCTCAACTATAATTTAGGCCATGATCTTCACTTTCACCTTACAAATGCTGCTACAGACAGCAATCAGAGAACTTATACAAAATCCCCATACAAAATGTAGCCGTGGCAATACATGTCACAAAATGGCCAAGCAGTAAACCCAATGAAAGCATAAGCCAAAGCAAACCTGTTATACACTTCTCAAGCAGTCCCTGTAGCTGAGTGATGTTTTGTAATCGGAGGAGTACCTTTCCCTTCATCTCAATGTCCTGCAGTTTACAGAATCCGTTCACTACCTGGAAAACAGATAAAATGAAACACTTCTGACAACTCCACAGAGAATATACTCATTAACTAGACTGGAAAAGACTTGTCTATTTTGATTTGTAATTCAATTAGTGAGGTTAGCAATTACACAGTGAGTCTTCAGAACACTGAAGCAACTGGCCATTCTGTTGTAGACTTGTACCAGATCAGCTTGCAGGTAATATTACCTCTCTAAACCAATTGATGGCATGAAACAGCAAAGAACAAAGCAGCTCCCGTTCTGGTTTGGACAGTGACTCCACCTTCTCCACAAGCTCCAAGTTGGTCAGGTGAAGTGGACAACCTGCAAGGAGACAATTAGTTCAGTAAATCCAAATGCCCCAACAATCAAGAATTTTACATTGATCTGTGTTTTTTTTTGCCTTATGTGCTTATATTAAGACACACAGGATCATAAAGTAAGGTTCACTTAGTAATAAAAAGGAAGTGCAGACACAAATTGCTGGAGTAACTCAGAGGGACAGGCAGCATCTCTGGAGAGAAGGAATGGTGATGTTTTGGGTCGAGACCCTTCTTCAGACTGATTGTAGGGGGGGGGGGGGGGGGGGGAAATGGAAGCAAGAATTACACTATCCCTAGCCAACAATCAGTCTCAGGGAACTTCCCTGCATGTGGTTATTTGTTGCCAGCCCCGATTCGTCAGGTTCAATTAGCATTGTACTACAATATTTTAAAACTATATACTATATTTATTTTACCTCTTAACATGTTATAATTTGTATCAGTGTGGAAATAATTCATGATCTTCATTTTGTGACTCTTCATTGATAATATGCATTGCTCTATATTACGACATAGGTTGTGTAACTGCATAGCAATTTGCTACAAAGTACATCACGTGACAGATTATGGAAGAGTGACAATCATTTCCCTGAACTTGTAATCAAGAAGTCTACACTAACAATCTATAGATTCAGCTACCAAGCTCAGCTCACAAGTTTCCCCTAACAAACACATGGGGCACTGAGGCTAATATTATTTTACCGACCAGTGAAGCAATAAACCCACACAAAATGTTCATTTATTTGACAAAAAACTCTGCCACAATCTTATTATATTGTCTGTTAGACCAGCTTACTGTACATGACCAGTAGGGAGCAGCTACGAGTGTTCATTTTTGACCCTGAACTCAGTCACAAGGCATCAGGTTAAAAACAGGTAAGGAAACCTTTGACTGATTACCACATATTACCTTATCTTGGTTAATGGATCAGCATTCACCCACATTGAATGCAACTTTAAAAAAGCACCGTGGCACAAAGTGGCTGAAATCTGTTATATCTGAATAATATTCTGAATATTAATTTCTGAATATCTGTCACCAAGGGCAGGATCAATTAGCTCTAGAAACATTGACCGTGTTGAAAACAAAGCTGAATTATTTATTAGAATATCAAAACTCATCCCAGTTACGGTGATTTTTAAAAACAGGATGCCTAAATTGTTCTAACTAATCACAAGGGTCTTGACATGAAGCATCGCCTACCCATTCTCTCTATTGATGTTGCCTGACCCGCCTCGTTACTCACAGCAGATGGACACCAAGTGTTGGAGTAACTTAGCGGGTCAGGCAGCATCTCTGGAGAAAAAGGATGGGTGACGTTTTGGGTCGGAACCCTTCTTCAGACTGCTTATGATTAAAAAGACTGGCGGTGACTAAAAATAATCAGAAGCAATGGCATTGAATCACCAGAGTTACAATAGTGGGATCTCTGAGCGTTAATGGACGTTATATACCAGGCAATCCCTTTCCATTCTTCAAGAACAACTCTGATCACTCAAGTTGACCAACATGACAAACATTGAAGACCCCGGGCCATCTTGTGCTTCTTCCAGATCAAGGGCAAGTCTTAAAAGACTGGGTATTTAATAATTTATAGGAACAGAATTAGGCCATTCGCCCCGGTCAACTCTGCCATTCAACCAAAGCTGGTCTATCTTTCCCTCTTGGCCCCATTCTCCTGCCATCTCCCCATAACTCCTGACACTCTAATCAAGAATATGTCAATCTCCGCCTTAAAAACATGCATTGACGGCCTCCACAGCCGTCTGTGGCAATGAATTTCACCGATTCACCACCCTCTGACTAAATAAATTCCTCATCTCCTTTTGGTGGGAAACAGCCATACCTTGAGACAAGCTGTTCCAGTACACTTACGGAACCAATATATACATATATATATATTTATATATATATCCAAAATGAGGGATTGCACTCTCTGACCGTGTGTTCAACAGATTCAAATGCCCGTGACATTAGTTGGAGTCACCATCACAGCACTTGCTTACACCAAGGCTCATTTTCGATTGAAAAACTCTCCATATTGTGTAACGCTGTTGTGCAAAATCAAGTAAATTCAAAGCAGTACAGAACGGCAATCACAAGGTTTTATGTTGCTGCAGAATGACTGTTTCCATTAAATGTCCAAGACCAAAGCTCAGCACATCCTTGTTCCACCATTACCAACAAGCTGTTGACCAACATTCACACCTCACACCTTTTGCTCTAAACTCCAGCCTTTGTTCCGACTATCTGCCCGTCAAACCACCCCTCTCAACCCGTGTCCAACTATTACCTGCCAGGCCCTAAAGCTCAGGCCCTGGAGTCCTGGCAACATCTTTGTAAACCTTCTCTGCACCCTTTCCAGCTTGACAACATCTTTCCTTCAACATGGTATCCAAAACTGAACACAATACTGCAACTTGACCTCCCAACTTCAGCACTCAATATTCTGACTGCTAAAGGCCAATGAGCCAAAAGGCTTTTTGACAACCCTATCGACCTGCAATGACACTTTCAAGAAACTATTTACTTGCACCCCTAGATCCCTCTGTCCTCTATCCAGGAGAAACCAGAAAGAAACACAAATTCAGAAATAAACCTCTTATATAGTGGTTAGAACATGAAACTCGTCGCCACAAGGTGTAGCTGAGGCAAGTAAAACAGTATTATTGGTGTAGATCAGTTCATCAGGAATAGTGAGGATGATATGATCATGTTGTTGTATAAACACAATTGGTGCAAAAACATAATTGGTGTATTCAAGGAAGGAAATGTGTCTATACCACCGGCGCTATGGTGTTCCTTCCTCGGAAGTCCAAGAAAATTCGGTGTGTCTAAATGACTCTTACCAATTTCCACAGATGCACCATAGAAAATATCTTATTCAGGTGCATTACAGCTTTGTAATGGCAACTGCTTTGCTCAGAAATGCTGCCTTATCTGTTGAGTGTTTCTACCACTTCCTGTTTTATTTCAGATTTCCACCATCTGCAGTGCTTACCTCTTGTTGCTAATTACAGTTGTTTCCTTCTACCTACTTTAAGATCACTGAGGTGAGTTGTGTCATCTCGGAGATCAGCTAACTTTATGTGGGGGTGTGTTTTGTATTACGTCTTGGGCTCCGTTTTGCACAATGTACTCTGTTCTTTCATGATGCAGCTGTCGAAAACAGTCTTACCCCCAAAACAGTTAAATTTAGTAGACTTGGTGTTGGGTTCCGATTAATATGCCGAATTGTTTCAGCAGTTTCCATCGAATAAATAGGTGTGAAACAGCTGTTATAAATAGAAATGGCCAAACAAAAGCAGCTTGACAACAAAGTTTACATCACAACAGCCTGCAGGTTTTCTGACATGGGAACTTCCTTTATGAATTCAATGGGAACCTGGCTTATAATTTCCATCCAGAACTAACTGCACAATTATTTTGTTGCATTGACTTTAGATTTGAGAGATACAGCTTGGAAACAGGCTCTTTGGCCCACCGTTTGCACACAGACCAGTCATCACCCCGTACACTAACACTATCCCATACACTGGGGACAATTTACAATTTTTTTTTTAACTGAAGCCAATTAACCCAGCAACCTGTACGTCGTTGGCATTTGGGAGGAAACTGGAGCACCCAGAGAAAACCCACGTGGTCACAGGGAGAACTAATTCAATTTACAAATTCGCAAACACCACCATTATGGGCTCGATATGATGAGACGGAGTACTGGAAGGAGATTGAGAACCTCGTGTCCTGGTGTTGAAACAACAATCTTGCTCTCAATGTCAGCAAGACGAAGGAGATAGTGATCGACTTCAGGAAGCAAATCAGTACACATACCCATTGACAACGGTGCCAAAGTAGAGAAGTTAGAGTCCACTGACGCTGTCAGAGTTGACTTATTTAAAGCAGATTTTGGATTGAACAAAAATTTCCATATTACTCCTCACGAGAATTGGCGAGTAGATTCTCTACGGGCCTATCAATATTGGGATGATGAGAACAATGCAGAAACTTTGATTAAAATGACAACGAATGCTCTCATGAAGAATCAAAGCAAAATATTAATTCACTGTATGTGGAAATGTATTACTCCTCCTCTAATATGCTGTGAGAACATGGTGAGCTGTAGAGATAGCTTCTGTGGTAAAGATTCTTTGCCAGTGGAATTAGAACAGCATTTGAAGTGCATTTTTCCACCGCAGTTAGTGTACAAATTGTGTTTGGAAACCCGATCATATGTGCCAATTGCCATTCCATTCCCAGCGTTAGAATTGCAGGTTTGAGAAGTGCAGTTGAGGTCTAGGCATGTTGCAGCAGTGTATCATGCATATGCACCTGCTAGGGAGTAAATGTTTAAAGTGGTTAATAGGGTGCTCATCAAACTAACTGCATTGCCCTGGATGGTGTTGAACTTCATGAGTGTAGCTGAAGCTCTTGACTTCTACCTTGTATCAAGTTATCTGAAGATTAGCTTTATCGAGTGCAAGGACTACAGAAGAGGCTTGAGACGGATCATCCATTTGGCATTTGCAGCGGGAGATTGTTGCATTGTCCTTTGCATTTGTTCTGAGCTCCATCATTATTCAAGATGCAGCTGTTCAAGGGATATCTCACTGGTGGTTGATCTGTTGTCCACCACAATGTACGAGTGGTCTTGGTAGCCTTGTGGAGGTTAGATATAATAGAATCAAACTTAGGAGCAGGTGTGAGCCTCTTGGTCTCTCAAGCCTGCTCTGCCATTTGCAGGTTTGCCATTTACTCGTAGCACAACCTGTCCAAGCCTGGAACTACTTTCTCAGAATTACTTCCAATTCTTTAACATTCTTTGCTATACAAAGACAATGCTCTGTATTGTCTTGGGTGAGATTGTTATGGCGAGTTCTCACGGTGCGACCTGAAGCAAGATGTCACCCGAGTGAAGTGGTCGTGGTCCAGCACGAGTTCCGCACGATAAAGTGTTCCCACGATAAAGAGTTCCCACGGTACTCGGCAATTCTGTCATTTGTGCGACTGACTTGTCCGTCTCCCGATCTTTCCCGTTAATCGTGAATGAACATCGTGGACTGTAGTGTAGTTAATCACGTGGCACAAATGATGTCACTTTTTTTTCACACGCTATATAAATATCCTCCGTTCGTAGAATTGTCTCATTTGCAGACATGCCTATACAAAGTTGGTTCGAGTACAGGCTGGTTGTTATTTTCATTGACGTGCTGTATGCATTAGCGCAACATGTGCATCGAAAACGCTTGCGTGAAGGCAGAAGGGTGAGATTAATTAAAAAGATAATTAAGAGGAAGTCTCACTGGGTTAAGCCCATGTTTCAACGGAGACCTCAATTAGGACAATATGAGCAACTGCTTAATGTGCTGTGCGAAGAGGATAAAAGTGCATTCAAAAACTTTGTCAGAATTTCACCCGAGCTCTTTAATGAGTTAAAGAATAATTTGGGACCTCATGCATAATTTATTTTATGGCTCTAAAAGAGACATGATTCCCACTTCAAACGAAGAGGGTGTAAAAGCTGTCTGCCACTACTTTTACATTGCAGCTGCAGGGAACAGACAGACTTATAAGATAAATTAAAGGTGACTGCAAAAACAGCACTTTTACATCTGTAGCATTGTATGTTTTAAAATCATGGATAACATTAAATTGTTCTCCTGTACATAAACTAATATATTGTTATAGTTACTCACATGAGCACCGGGGATACTCAGCAGCCTTCGTCTCCAGCAGGTTGCGCTTTCTCTCCCTATTTCTATAATCCTCTCTGGATTTGTCATAGAGAATCTCATTGAATTGGTACCACTCCACCAGTTCACCCTCTTGTTCCCTGTTGAAGTTATATGGCTTTACCTTCTGCCATCTAACCTTTATGTTCTCGTCTGCTGAGAATATTGTGGAGGCAACAGCTACTGGGGAGGCAATCTCAAATCCACCTTGATCACCCTCTCCCTGCTCCAAGGAGCCCACAGGCAGTGGTATCTCTGGCATCTCCTCTTGCCTCTCCACCTGTCTCTCTTGCTGAGTTTCCTCCTCATTTACCTGCATGGCTAAAAACTTTCCGACTTTCTTTGACCCCTTTCTTTGCGATTTTCTGAGAGGCATCTCTGCAAGTCTTACTGTGAAAAAGATTCTCAAACAATGACAATTAGGTGGGACGTCCTCGATGGACACATGGTCCATTGGCGATATTGAGACCACCTCTTTTACTCACCTTATGTCCCTTCTGTCCAGCTTCCGGGTTTACCGTTCGCAGGAGTTCCCACGGTATTCGCAAGTGTCATTATGGATATCGCACGGATATCGCACTGGCATCTGCGTCCATACAATGTTGCAACGCTGCTCAAGACACTCTTGGAGAAATTCAAAAATGTTTGAATTTTCTCCCGACCTTACCAAGTCACACGACTACCTGCCGTTAGCGCCACGGAGGTCCTCGGTGGTCCACGAATGCCGTACTGCTATCGCAGAAGGTTCCCACGATGTTAAATCTTGTTAGGTCTTGCTTCAGGTCGCACAATGAGAAAGCCCTTTTAGTCTCACCCAATGAATTAAAATTCAAAATAGATAAGCCAATTCAAGATTTATCAGGGATATATACAAAAGAGCTGGATAACTCAGCGGATCAGGCAGCATCTCTGGAGAAAAAGGATAGGTGGCATTTCAGATCTGGACCCTTCTTCTCGAAATGTCACTCATCCTTTTTCTCCGGAGATGCTGTCTGATCCGCTGAGTTACTCCAGCACTGTGTCCATCTTTGGTATAAACCAGCATCTGCACTTGTTTGTTTCTTTATTTTATTCCGGTGTAGATAATTTAATGAAGTAAAATGCGCTGAAGTAACTCGGTGGGTCAAACAACATTTCTAGAGAATATGGATAGTTGACGTTTCGGGTTTGGCCCTTTCTTCTCGCTGATTGTGGGGGGTGGGGAGAGAGAAGAAAGCTGGAATAGTGGAGAGGCAGGACAAAGTAGGGAGAGTTTGAGAAGGCTAGGACTATACCTTGGAGCACAGGAGGATGAGGGGCAATCGTATGAAGGCACACAATATCATGAGAGGAATAGATCGGGTAAACAAAGTCTCTTGCCCAGAGTTGAGGAATCAAGAATCAGGGGACCTCCTTAAAGTGAGGTGCGAAATATTTAATAGGAATCTGAGGGGGAACTTTTTTTTTTTTTAATATTCAAAAGCAGCTAACTTTACTGTGCCATTTTACTGTTGTGTGGTGTCTTTTTTAAATTGCTGTTTTTTTCCTCCCACAAATATGTCATATGTGAATATGTGATTCTGTTCCATTCTGTTTTGTAGTTTTTTGAGGTTTTTTTTTTGTTGCACAATCTGCAAGCATCGCCAATTTTCATTTCACTGCACATCTCGTATGTGTATGTGACGAATAAACTTGACTTGACTTGGTGGGTGTATTGAACAAGTTGCCTGAGGAGGTAGTTGAGGCAGGCACTATTGCGATGTTTAAGAAACATTTCGGCAGGCACTTGGAGAGAATAGGTTCAAAGGGATATGGGCCAAACCCTGGCAGGTGAGATGAAGATGGAACATGTTGGTCATTGTGGGTAAGTTGGGCCGAAGGGTCTGTTTCCACGCTGTATGACTCCAATAGTGACTAACATACAGTACATTTATGATCTCCAATGCTCAGTCAACTCTGCTATCAAAAAATATTTTAAAAATCTGCAAAAGTACAGAAAATTAAGTCAATCAAATTAAACTTTTAAAATACAATTTTATATTGACAAATAATGGATTACGGCTCATGCCAAGCAGTACAAATTGAATCAGTATTATCAAGTTGCAGTAATTAATTTCCCCACTAGAGAGCTACCTGTATCACAATGAGGTTCCATCAAGCTTCACCAGAAACAAATATTTTTAAACTGGTGAGAAGATTAGGTTAGGCCACATCTGGAGTATTGCCTGCAGTTCTGGTCGCCCCATTACAGGAAACATGTGCAAGCTTTCAAGAGAGTGCAGAGGATGTCCCACTTTCCCAAGTTATTCACGAATTCTCCTGAGTTATTCAAAAATTCTCCCCAGTTTTCAAACTCGCAGAATGTTCGTCACGAGTCTGTAGGAGGCCGTGGGAGTCCGTGGATATATCGTAGCGGCTCGTTATGTCAGCCGTACGTACTCAGGGCATCAGGTGAGTCGGGACGTTTTTTCAGCATGAGGAAAAATGTCCACAAGTAAACAAATAGCCCCGAGTACCTACGGCTAGCATAACGAGCCGCTACGATATATCCACGGAATCCTACGGCCTCCTACGGACTCGTTACGAACATTCTGCGAGTTTGAAAACTCGGGAGAATTCGGGAATAACTCGGGAAAGTGGGACAGGCCCTTTACCAGAACGCTGCCTGGATTAGAGGGTTTCAGCAACGGATTGAGGTTGTATAGATTTGGATTGTTTTCTCTGTAAAGTCAGAGGTAGAGGGGAGACTTGTTGGAAGTATATAAAATTATGAGAGGCATAGATAGGGTAGACGGAACCTTTTTCCCCAGGGTGGATATGTCCAAACACTGGAAGGCAAAGCTATAAGGTGAGAGGGAGAAAGTTTAATGGAAATGTGTGGGGCAAGTTTTTTTTTCACACAGAAAGTGATGGTGGCCTAGAATGCATTGCCAGGGGTGGGTGGTGGAGGCCGATACAACAGTGACATTTAAGATGCTTTAGGGTACGCACATTGAAGTACAGGGAATAGAAGGCTGTGGATCATGTGCAGGCATATGAGATCAGTTCAGCTGGGCATCATGTTCGGCACAAACATTGTGCCGAAGGGCCTGTTCCTGTGCTGTTCTGTTCTACGTTCTACAAACAACGTTGAAACGGTACTCAGGCATTTGCTCTAAATGGGCAGTGGGGTTTCCCAACACAACTTTTAATTTACTTTTTTTTTTAATGTTAAACACTATTATTATTATTATTATTATTATTATTATTATTATTATTATTATTATTATAAACTTCCCAGTGCACCCAGTAAGTGGAAAGCGAATATGTGTTGGAAGGAACCGCAGATGGTAGTTTATACCAAAGATAGACACAAAATACTGGAGTAACTCAGTGGGTCAGCCAGCATCTTTGGAGAAAAGAAATTGGTGATGTTTTGGATCAGAACCCTTCTTCGGACTGTAAAATAGAAACGGCCAGAACAAGACAAGAATGCAGTTGCTACTTGAAATTAGAGAAACTAATGTTCAAACCACTGGGAAAGGGAGCGTGGACACCAGGGTCCCGGCAAGTGAATAGGGAGCATGGGAACCATAACCTGGTGAGCCAGATGCCAAATGATTGAGATTTCCAAATAGTTAGATACTAGATTTTCATTTTTACTGTACATTTAAATATACTTACAGTTAGTTACAATTTGCTTTCATATATACTGAAGCAGATTCATTACAATATTAGTGGAAGTATTACCTGTCTAGAAAATCACCTGCTTCTTGGGAAACAAACTTCAGCTGAAGTCAAAGGCTAATTATCTTCTCAAAAATCACCCTTTCCTTCTCAAACTCAACAGTGTTAAGCACCTCAGTACCCACCTAACAGGGCGTCAATCTCCTCCAAATTTCCATCGTGTTGCACCTCTTCGCATAGTCGCAGCAGACGGAAAAAGGAAGCAAGACTCACGGGAGAAACGCATCTAAAACGTAACAAATAAATACCGTTTTGACCTTTGCTTTCTTTAAAACATAAAACAAGTCACATCTATGCTGTTCACTGTTTTACAAGAGCTAACTGCTGGTTCTTACTTCTTGGCCCCCTGTTTGCTGCGTTTTCCATCAATGCTTGCGTTAGTCAAACTGTTGGACAGCAGCGGCAGTAGGTTGATAACAATCCCACCTTCACTCTCTTCTTCATCCAGATTAAACATGCACTTCAGTGGCAGCAGATATTTACTGAAAGAATCAAAATATGTATTAAGTGCAGCATCTGGACAGCACATTGAGTATTAAAGGGACCCAGGGTGGGGGAGTGACCAAGAGAACAAAGAGGGACCATTGGGACTACACAAAACTATAACTTTGTCGGCGCTATATACGTGGCGACTCTTTGCATACCTTGTGTGCAAAACAAAGAATTTCACTGTGACATGTCACATATGATAATAAAGTATCTGTCATTCATTCAAATAACTTTCCCATATTCCGATCAAACCCTGATAAAACTGTCTGAGGAAACCCCTACAAAGCTAATTTGGGTAGTTTTAATCTTTCTAATGGAAAGGCCCATGATCCAAAGGTGACAATTATTCAACATGGTGCAACGAAGCCACTTGGCATGGGTGCAGTAAGTGAAAAAATGCCATGCCTAACCCATCCTCTCAAGTGTACAAGGACTGAAATGTAGATCACCACTCTGTGAGATTTACGATCATTTAATGGCCATGTTCATCATTATCACCTTCCCCAACCCAATAACCACAAATACACAAACATACAGTGGCTTGCAAAAGTATTCATACCCCTTGAACTTTTCCACATTTTGTCACGTTACAACCACAAACGTAAATGTATTTTATTGGGATTTTATGTGATAGACCAACACAAAGTGGCGCATAATTGTCTTTCCTCCAATACTATTTTTCTTCCTTGATCCAATATATAGTTTATGCATGATGATTGAGATGTTAAAGGCATTGTTGACATCCAAAGATATATTTAGCAAATTATTTTATGTGATGATAGTGGTGATGTGGTTTATTTTCCATGCTTTTTATCTAACCAGGCCAGGATTCCAACCACCCATAACTTATGTTAATTTAATAATTTGCTCTTGCAAAATGCTGCCATTCACAAATTGACTTTTATCTTGAGTAATGGTTTTGTTTGTGGATTAGCAGTTTGAATATTTTAGAGATGCTTTTAGATAGGCTTCTGTATAATACCAATTTGGTACTTATGTAAAATCTGAAAAATTGTTCTGGGCACTGAATATGCATTTCCATTATTCCCAGGTAATCTCATATCGTGAATAAATGGTGCGCAAACAGAGAGAATGTAACTATCATGATACAGTGCCCTCCATAATGTTAAGGACAAAGACCCATCATTTATTTATTTGCTTCTGTACTACACAATTTGAGATTTATAATAGAAAATAATCACATGTGGTTAAAGTGCACATTGTCAGATTTTAATAAAGGCCATTTTTACACATTTTGGTTTCACCATGTAGAAATTACAGCAGTGTTTATACATAGTCCCCCCCCCCCCCATTACAGGACACCATAATGTTTGGGATACAGCAATGTCATGTAAATGACAGTAGTCGTGTTTAGTATTTTGTTACATATCCTTTGCATGCAATGACTGCTTGAAGTCTGTGATTCGTGGATATCACCAGTTGCTGGGTGTCTTCTCTGGTGATGCTCTGCCAGGCATGTATTACAGCCATCTTTAGCTTATGCTTGTTTTGGGGGCTAGTTCCCTTCAGTTTTCTCTTCAGCATGTAAAAGGCATGCTCAATCTGGTTCAGATCGGGTGAGTGACTTGGCCACTCAAGAATTGACCATTTTTTAGCTTTGAAAAACTCCTTTGTTGCTTTAGCAGTATGTTTGGGATCATTGTTTTGCTGTAGAATGAACCGCCGGCCAATGTTTAAGACATCTGTTTGAACTTGAGCAGATGGGATGCGTCTATACACTTCAAAATTCATTATGCTACTACAATGCGCAGTTGTATCATCAATGAAGATAAGTGAGCCAGTACCTTCAGCAGCCATGCATGCCCAGGCCATAACAACCCCACCACTGTGTTTCACAGATGCGGTGGTGTGCTTTGGATCTTGGGCAGTTCCTTCTCTTCTCCATGCTTTGCTCTTGCCAACACTCTGATATAAGTTAATCTTTGTCTAATACAAGTTAATCTTCGTTAATAATCATCTGTCCACAAGACCTTTTTCCAGAACTGTGGTTGCTCTTTTAAGTACATCTTGGCAAACTGTAACCTGGCCATTCTATTTTTGCAGCAAACCAGTGGCTTGCATCTTGCAGTGTAGCCTCTGTATTTCTGTTCATGAAGTCTTCTGCGGACAGTGCTCATTGATAAATCCACACCTGAAGATTGTTTCTGATCTGTTGGACAAGTGTTTGGGGGTTTTTCTTTATTATAGAGAGAATTCTGTCATCAGCTGTGGAGGCCTTCCTTGGCCTGCCAGTCCCTTTGCGATTAGCAAGCTCACCAGGGCTCTCTTTCTTCTTAATGATATTCCAAACAGTTGATTTTGGTAAGCCTAAGGTTTGGCAGATGTCTCTAACAGTTTTATTCTTGTTTCTCAGTCTCATAATGGCTTCACTGACTTTTATTGGCACAACTTTGGTCCTCATGTTGATAAACAACAATAAAAGTTTTCAAGGTTGGACTGGAGAAAAGACTAGGTGCTGAGAGCTCTCTTATACCTGCATGAAGGAGGCAATTAAACACACATGATCAATTACAAACACCTGTGAAGCCATGTGTCCCAAACATTATGGTGCCCTGAAATGGGGGTGGGGTGACTATGTATAAACACTGCTGTAATTTCTACATGGTGAAACCAAAATGTATAAAAATGGCCTTTAATAAAATCTGACAATGTGCACTTTAACCACATGTGATTTTTTTTCTATTACAAATCTCAAATTGTGGAGGACAGAGGCAAATAAATAAATTATGGGTCTTTGTCCCAAACATTATGGAGGGCACTGTATGTGATAAGCAATAATTCACAACTTACTTAGCGATGTCTGGTATTAGATCTACAACAAAGTCTTCTTGAAAATCATCAAGTACGCTCCTTCCAATTAATTCCTAGACCATGAACAAAAGGAGGAAGGTGCTTACTATGTTTGAAGTAATCAAAACGGTCATTTTACAAACATTGCGTGTACTGTATCTACCGTATTTAATTAATTTGCCAATTTTCCGTGATTATATATTTACAAGATTCCAAGTTTATTCAAACTCACAACTCACTACCTCACCTATCTTCAAAAACTGCACTAAAATACACTGAAGGACATTTTTTAAATTTTGTTTGTTTATTGTCACGTGAACCAAGGTTTTTGTTGCATGCTAACCAGTCAGTGGAAAGACTATACAAGATTACAATCAAGCCGTCCATAGTGTACAGATACAGAATAAAGGGAATAACGTTCAGTGCAAGATAAAGTCCAGTAAAATCCGATTGAAGATCGTCTGAGGGTCTCCAATGCGGAAAATAGTAGTGAATAAGCTCTGTTTTATAATTTTCTGCTAATAGAGATGTGAAATATATATTTTTTTTAAAGTAAAAAGTTGTAGGTGGGAAATAAGAGGCAAATGGAAACATTTGCCAGAAACAAAATGCAGAAAGCAAAGCACCCATATTTCTCAAGAATTCAGTTTGCCAAATATTGACACCTGTAACCAACAGATCTTTTGATGATCAGGGCAGAAAGTTAGAAAAGAACAAATGCAAGTAGTTAAATAGTGTACGAATAAAGACTATTAGTTAAATACATATAAAGTTTTGGTTTACCTGCACTTGGGGATCCAGGTTTCCTTTCTGAACCAAGTTAGCCATCTCATCATAATAGAGAGCAGCAGCCTCTGGAGAATGTTCACTGCAGGAACGTACCAGTTCAAGCAGAGCTGTCGCCTAACATACAGATTGTTTCAGAAATATAACATTGAAGAGTAACAGTACAGGAACAGGCTCTTCAGCCCACATTGTCTGCACCAAATATGAAGCTAATCTAAACTACTCCCATCTGTACTAAAGGTAGGAAGTAAAAGTAAATATCAAAAGATCATACCTGTCTGAACGATTCCTTGCTCATGGCTGGTAAATCTGATGAACACGTATCAACTTTGCTTCTGGAAAAGAGGCACAAATTTAGATAGTGTTTGGTTTGAAATTAGCCTTAAATTATATCTTGCTAGTGTCACAGAGTCATAGAGTGATACAGTGTGGAAACAGGCCCTTCGACCCAACTTGCCCACACCAGCCAGCTACACTAGTCAAACCTGCCTGCACTTGATCCATATCCCTTCAAACCTGTCCTGTCCAGGTATCTGACTGTTTCTTAAACGTTGGGATAGTCCCAGCCTCAACTACCACATGTGGCAGCTTGTTCCATACACCCATCACCCTTTGTGTGAAAAAGGAACCCCTCAGATTCCTTTTAAATCTTTTCCCCTTCACCTTGAACCTTGGTCCTAGATTCCCCTACACTGGGCACAATACTCTGTGTATCTATCAGATCTATTCCTCTCATGATTTTATACACCTCTTTAAGATCACTGGGCCCAACCGGCCAACATGTCCCATCTACACTAGTCTAATTAATGACACTGCCACCTCAATGCAGTTAGATACAGTGAACACCAAAATCATAGATGTTCTAAGTTATCCGCAGGAGAAAAAAAGGACTCAAAGTTCTGAAGTACTTCAGTGGTTCAGGCAGCAACCCTGGAGAACATGGATAGGTGACATTTCAGGTCAGGACTCTTCTTATCCTGAACCGACACATCACCTATCCATGTTCGCCAGGAACGCTGCCTGTCCCACTGAGTTATTCCAGCACTTTGTGGGGTTTTTTTGTTGTAAAACCAGCATCTGCAGTTCCTCGTTTCTACTTTCGCTACTATCTGCAGGATTAATTTGTGACATTTTGCCATGATGTCAATGATATGAATAGTGTCCTCTTCGTCACTGTGCCAAAACACTCTTAGAAACTGCATGTTACTTACAGAATTTCATCCTTTAACTTGGATATGGAGGCACCGACATGGAGTCTGAAGGGTCCTGACCTAAAACATCCGTTGAGATACTCCAGCACTTTGTGTACCACTGACTATAGGCCATTATAGGTCAGCAGGATTGGATGGAGAATTAAAGTAGCCTCCCTTTATTCTACTGTCACAGTGAGGCACAACACAATCTTGAAGAACATCTTTCCTCAGGTCATGTTGCACCCTTCTGGACTCAATATTAAATTCTACAACTTCAGATTTCTCAGTCTATATTAGTCATAGAGACACACAGTGTGGAAACAGGCCCTTTGGCCCAACCTACCCACACCGACCAGCATGTTCCATCTACACGAGTCCCATTTGCCTGCATTTAGCCCATATCCCTCTAATCGGTCCTATCCATGTATGTGTCCAACTGCTTCTGAAAAGTTGCGAGTTCCAGCCTCAACTCCCTCTTCCAGCAGCTCGTTCCAGACACCCACCACCGTTTGTGTGGAAAAAGTAATCACCCATCTGCGATACATGTTCAGCATGTGTTTTGTTTCCTCCATTTGTTTTCTTCTATTTCCATCTGTGGAAGGTGAGCATACACCTACTGGTCATGTCCTCCTTTTCTGCAATTCACAACTTCCACAGTCTCTCCAATTGCTCCCATTCACTCAATGATCAGATACCTTGTTTACGGTATTTCCCCATGGTCCCCCCAGTTTTACACTATCAGAAACATCCCCCTGCAACACCCTCACTCTAGCTTTACAGGCTTCTGTTGTCTCCTTTTCAGTTTTAGAGATACAGTGCGGAAACAGGCCCTTTGGCCCACTGAGTCCATGCCGACCAGCGATCACCCCATACACTAACACTATCCTACACACTGGGGATAATTTACAATTTCAACAGTCAAGTAACCTTCAAACCTGTACAACCTTGGAGTGTGTGAGAAAACCGGAGCAGCCAGAGAAAACCCACGTGGTCACAGGGAGAAGGTACAAACTCAGTACAGACAGCATCTGTGGCCAGGATCGAATCCGGGCCTCTGGCGCTGTAAGGCAGCAACTCTAGCTCTGCTCCATGGTGCCACCTTGAGAAAGGTCCTCCACCTGTAACTTTAGCTTTGTTTCTCTTCCCACAGGCGTTGCCTGATCTGCTACGTATTTCCACCATTTTCTATTTTGATTTTGATTTCCAGCATCTGTTTGTTTTTTTTTGATTTTCACTTACTAATCAAGTTTGACGTTGGTGACTAAGAAACACTACCTATTCATTTCCAGGCTTGAAAGTTCCCATCGCTGCACACAAATGGTTTTATCAAAAAGTAACCTTATTTTCTCTTGACATCTTTGCTAAAAGTTGATCAGAGAGATTTAACAATAGATGATATGTAAAGTATAATACCCGTCACAAGCCATGGATCCCACCATCATGACTGCCCCGATGATCCCGATGCGCTTGTATTTGGATATAGTACTGGACAGTTGTTTCCTGATAATAATGTGCATGTCATCCTGTGAAATGTGTCAAGGCAGAGGTTAGCAACCCTTCAAGTTAACACACATCATTACTCTAGACCTAGTTCTTGAAAGCAGAGAGAATACTTTTAGCGAACGTATATAAGTTTTAATGAGATAAAATTCAGGAAGAACTAAAACACATGCATAGGAAACATGTAATAGTCTTTCCCTCACCTGAATATGGCTGCCCTCCAGTCCTCTACTGAAAGCCAATGTGCTGAGAATGAAAAACAGCTTCCTAATTTGTTGAGGGGACAAGTTGTCCATATAATCCAAAATACCCTGCAAAATAAAAATATTCCTTAGTGTGCTGGAAGTATTACCATCATTGACAAATCAAAGCTCGGTTAAGTTATCAGTCATAGTCACAGCAAAATACAGCATGGAAACATTCTAGGCACCGGGTCTAGGCACTTTCAATCTGCCATTTACATTAATCCTACATTAATCTAACTTTCCCATCAATTTCAATGTGCGGGACAATTTTTTTTAATATAGGGGGGTGGTGGGTGCCCGGAATTTGCTGCCACTGGAAGCAGATGCCATAGTGGCGCTTAAGAGGCTTTAAAATAGACTGGGAATGGAGGGATATTGATTGTGTGCAGGCAGAAGAGATTAATTTATCTTGGCATCATGAAAATGTTTGGCTGAAGCCCAAGCACTGTGCTGTTCTATATTCTACATTCCCCCAGATCATACTACCCACGTACACACAAGGGGCAATTCTAAGTGGCCAACTAACCTACAAACCCGCACGTCTTTGTGATGTGGGAGGAAACCAAAGCACTCAAAAGATTCACACAGTCACAGAGAGAACGTGCAAACTCCATATAGTCAGGATTGAACCAAGATCAGTGGTGCTTTATGGCAGCAGCTACACTAGCTGCACCACTGTGCCGCAAAGAAATGAAGGCTGTCAACATTTCTGTGTATTAAAATTCAAATTAGGAAATAAAGCTATTTATTCCTGACTGGTTTCTGGGAAATTATCAACAGCTAGTTCCCCTATTATTGTGCTGATATCTGTCTGAGTGATAAGCAAATACTAAGGAAGTTATTAGTTTGGTGCAGAAAAGGACTGGGTTAAGAGCCAGTACACTTCCAAGTAGAATCTTTTAAATAAAAGATTTTGCGATTTTTAAACTTTGCCCTTCGGCCCACCAACTCTGCGCCGACTAGCGATCATCCCGCAAACCACCACTATCCTACACACTACAGACAATTTACAATTTTACCAAAGCCAACTAACCTACAAACCTGCATGTCTTTGGAGTGTGGGAGGGAAACTGGAGCACCCAGAGAAATCCCACACGGAGCTACAAACTCCACACAGACAGCATCCATCGTCAGGATAGAACCCGGGTCTCTGGCGCTGTAAGACAGCAATTCTACCGCTGCACCACTGTGCCATCCCCATAGAAATTTTCGAATTACTCTTCTTTTGCCACTTCAAAGACCAATACCACCCTAACCACGCTCTTATTTCATTCTGCCATCGGAAGAAGTTAGAGGAGTCTGAAAAATGTGATACGAGGTTCAAGAATACCTTCTTCCTAACAAGCATCAGGCTCTTGAATACTACACAACACTAACCTATGAACTTGGTTGCATTAAAGACTTTGAACTTTTTTGCATGAGTATTGGGGTTATTAGTTAATTGAATTTTTATTTATTATTTATGTGTGTTATATTACAGGCCTTAAATACTAGCACAATTTGTTCCATTGTTGGTACCTATAACAATACAAGACCAACCTTGGAGCTGCTGAAGGTGACGCCTCGTTGGCAGAGGAGCTGAACCTCTTCTTTGCTCGCTTTGAAGTGGAGCCACCCGAGACAGCCACATCACACCACATGGTCCACAGCAGCCTAACCCTCAAGATAGAGGAGCATGAGGTGAGGCGCACGCTGCGGGCCATCAATCCAAGGAAGGCTACTGGACCCGACGGCGTCTCTGGACGCGTGCTGAAGGACTGCGCTGACCAGCTGGCTGGAGTCTGTACGAGGATTTTCAACCAGTCTCTGGCCCAGTCCACTGTTCCACCCTGTCTGAAGTCCGCAACCATAGTCCCCTTGCCCAAAAAAACCCACATTTCCAGCCTCAACGACTACCGGCCAGTCGCACTCACACCAGTGGTGATGAAGTGTTTTGAAAAACTGGTCCGGGGTCACATCACATCACTCCTGCCCCGAAGCTTTGACCCCCACCAGTTTGCGTACAGAGCGAATAGATCTACAGAGGACGCTGTAGCCACAGCTCTCCATGCTGCACTGTCCCACCTGGAGCAGCGGGGGAGCTACATGCGGATGCTCTTTGTGGACTACAGCTCTGCCTTTAATACCATCCTTCCCCACAAACTGGTGGACAAACTGGGGGACTTGGGACTTCCACACTCCACCTGCATGTGGATAAATAGCTTCCTGTCGGGTCGCAGCCAGAGAGTCAGAGTGGGCCATCACACATCCACGGCCCTCAGCCTCAGTACCGGCTCTCCACAGGGCTGCGTGCTGAGCCCCCTGCTCTACACCATCTACACACATGACTGCATCCCCGCCCACCACAGCAACACCATTGTCAAATTTGCGGATGACACTACGGTGGTGGGACTCATCTCTGGGGGGGACGAGTACGCCTACCGGGATGAGGTGGAGCAGCTGACAGTGTGGTGTGGAGAAAATAACCTGCTCCTTAACACCTTAAAGACCAAGGAGATAATAATAGACTTCAGGAAGAATAAAACGGACATGGTACCATTAATTATCAGAGGGGACTGTGTGGAGAGGGTGGCGGATTTCCGCTTCCTGGGAATCCATATTGAGGAGGACCTGACGTGGAGCGTGAACACCTCTGCGCTGCTGAAAAAGGTCCAGCAGAGACTGCACTTCCTGAGGGTGCTCAGGAAGAATAACATCACTCAGAGACTGCTGCTGTCCTTTTATCGGTGCTCCATTGAGAGCCTCCTAACATACTGTGTATGCGTATGGTACACCAGCTGCACAGCGGCTCAGAGGAAAGCGCTCCAGAGGGCCATTGACAACGCCCAGAGGATTGTCGGGTGCCCTCTTACCTTGGAGGACTTACACAGTTCCCGCTGCATCAAAAAATCCCAGAGTATTATAAAGGACATTTCCCACCCCGGACACTCCCTGTTTGAACTGTTACCGTCAGGCAGACGGTACAGATCTACAAGGACAAGGACAAACAGACTTAAAAACAGTTTTTACCCCACTGCTATAAAGGCACTAAATGTAGCCGCCAAGGAACGCAGGGGCGATACATACATACATGAAATCGACAGAAGGATGTAGGGCTGGGTGTTTATGCGTGCTATTTTTATGATATTTATTTTAGTTGTTTATCTTTTTAAATATTTTACTTTGTATGTATCGTTAGCTTTTAGAAATGTTTGAATGGTGCACTGACTGGCTGACATTTTACAATTTCGTTGTACATGGTTCATGTTACAATGACAATAAAGAAACTATTCTATTCTAATAAAACTCTCTTGACTGAAAAGTTCACCGACAGTGATGGGATTTCAATAAATTCTTCCAAGTCTTCCATTAAGTATCATCTGCAGGAGGCTTACACCCAAAGAAAAAGACAGGACAACTCACCTTAATTGAGATATCGGTATGGATGGATGGAGAAAAGGCAATAACATTTGAACTTTGCAGTCATTGAGCACCTCAGAGTGCAGTGGTTCCTCAGCACTGCACCAAAGTGTCAGGTAAAATTGTGTCATCATATCCCAAAGATAGTCCTTTGACCCTCCGACTCAGAGGCAGAGGGGCTATTATTATTATTTTTTAAACATTGCAGTTTGTTACACCAAATGGCTTGTTAAATCATTTTAGAGAGCATTTAAGTCAATCACTGCCTGGGTTTCAAGTTAGTCATGATCTGATTGAATGGTGGAGGAAGCACGAAGAAAATGAGGCACAAAAAAAAACAAAAGAAACTGGGCTTACCAAAGATCCCCAGGAACTAAATATAAGACATTGGGACAAGGCTGGTAGTTAAAAGGAAATCCTGAAGTCTGCTGAATATCTCCAGGAAAGCTGTTCCTAATGAACGTTTAGTATAGTTTAGAGTACAGTACTTTTATAGAGGCCAATTAACCAGCAGAGGTGGATATCTCACGATGTACTTACAGACCTGCATGTCTTCAGGGTGTGGGAGAAAAACCAGAGCAACCCAGAGGAAACCCACACGGCCACAGAAAGAACATACAGACAGCACCCAACGTTAGGATAGAACCCGGGTCTCTGGTGCTGTGTGGCAGCAGTTTCACCAGCTCATGTTCCATCATTCTGTGGCATCTCATGCTAAAATACTAATGCTTCTCCATCCACATGACATTCTTAGATACCTTAAATGTTTCTCTTGCAAGTAAAATACAAAGTAAAGCTCAAAGTTCTTTCCACTCACCTTCACAAAGACAGCATAGATGGCCATAGCAGATGAGCTCTGGGAGACCAGGTCTGTGAGTACATCGAGTGAGATATCCACCTCTGCTGTGAAACCACTACAAACATGTGTCACCAGTGCTCCAACAACCTCCTGTACAGAGGGACAAATAATCACACCGATTACATACTCCGATTTGATTTATATGCTAATGAGCATATAAACACATTGGAAATAAAACATTAAAAAATGAAAGATCTTTAGGTCAGACAGCTGTAATGGACAAGCAATCTTTTCATTAATCTTTTCACTGAGTTTGACTTGTGTAATGTATGCCTTGAAACATAGAAAAAAAGGTATGTTTGGAAAAGACTCAAAAGTGCTGGAGTAAATCAAAGGGTTAGCCAGCATATGTCCAGCACATGGATGACAGGTGATGTTTCAGGTTGGGACCCTTCTTCAGACTGATTGTGGGGGAAGGGGTGTTAAGAATTTGTTGGAAAATAATGTACTTATCATGTTTAAAATTACCTGGTATATACAGCTGATGTTACTTCTCATGCATGCTTGTAATGTTATTTCCAACCCCTACCCTGTCCCCTGCTCATAACCTCTACTAACAGTGATACTCTAGCGTTAATGCGAAGACCTATAATCCAAAAGCAAATTACTACTGATAATGTAGATCTAAAATGGAAACAGGAATTACTAGAAACAGGCAGCACCTTAGGCAGCATGTGCAGAAAGAGAAACAGTATTTCCAGATAGTTTGTTTTTTTTCTTGCACAGGTACCTATTGTGGGAGGAAAATCCAGAAAAAAGTGAGGTAATGAACTCTGGGAGGCCAAACTCTGATAGGGAATCTAGAGTAAATGGCAGGGATATTTGGATACAAAGAGAATTTGGGGCACGTTCAGAGCTCACTGAGATGAAGGTGGCACAGTGGATGGCACAATGGCACAGCAGTAGAGCTTCTGCCTTACAGCTCCAGAGACCCGGGTTTCATCTTGACTATGGGGTGTTGTCTGTACGGAGTTTGTACATTTTCCTTGTATCCACATAGATTTTCTCCGGGTGCTCGGTTTCCTCCCCCACTCCAGACGTACAAGTTTGTCTTTGGTGAAATTGTAAATTGTCCCTCGAATGTAGGATAGTGTTAGTGTATGGGATGATCACTGGTCAGCATTGGTTAACAATGAAGGCTTGGGACATCATGTTGCAGCTGTAAAAAAAACATTGGCTTGACTGCGCTTAAGAGTATTATGCACAATTCTGGTTGCGACACTGCAGGAAGGATGTGGTAGCAATAGTGCAATAGAGATTCACTAGGATGTTGAAACGTAGAAACAAAGAACTGCTGGTTTATACCAAAGACTGGAGTGACTCAGCAGGACAGGCAGCATCTCTGGAGAAAAAAAGGTGACGTTTCGTGTTGGGACTGAAGGAGGGTCCCGACCCAAAAAGTCACCAATCCCTTTTCTCCAGAGATGTTGCCTGTCCCATTGAGTTACTTCAGCACTGTGCCTGTCTTCACCAGCATGTTGCCTGGAATTGAGGCATATAGTTATAAGAAGAGATTGGGTAGGCTGGGTTTATTCTCACAGGAACAGAGGAGGCTGAGTGGTGACCTTGTGGAAGTTTACAAAAATTAAGGAGAATTAATGGGAAATATAGTCACAATCTTGCTCCCAGGGTAGGGGAGTCCAGAACTAGATTTAAGGTGACAGATCTGAGCAGCAAACTTTTCCACACAGAAGATAGTGGTTTCTGGCATGAGCTGTCAGAGCATGTAGTAGAGACAGATGCTATTACAGTGTGCAAAACGCATTTGGACAAGTACTTGGATAGGAAAGGAATAGAGAGATATAGATCTAATGTAGTCAAATGGGATTAGCAGAGATAGGAACCACAGCCGTCATGGTCAAGGTGGACTATAAAGTCCAGTGTGTTTCTCTGAAGCTTATACCTCACTTGCAAAGGGCCATACACAGAGACACTTGCATTCATGGGTAGCCGATTACAGCAGAGATAATAACACAGAATAGTAAAATCTAACTAACTACCAAGCTGAGTAATTCTTCAAAATCATCCGGGACACTTTTCTTGGTTTCAATCAACTACAAAAGGGAAGATGTACCATGGCAACTTAAGAAACAGCACTGCTCAATTTTCTGTTTGTGGCAAGATATCACCAAACTGGTATGATTAAACATGTCACACTCTGATGGCAAACTGTCTTCATAGGGTGAATGTTAACAGAGTCAGAGTGGAACTGCAGCCTCTGCTGGAAATGCACGATCACATGATGGTGCTGTAGTGGCAAACAAGCAGATCTGGTCACAACCACGTATAACCTCACCTTCTGAACCTTCGGAATTTAGTAGTCGGCAGGGCAGTACTCTGCATATCGCCAACTTGGACAATTTAACATTTTTATCAAGCCAATTAATCAAGCCAAGTAACCTACAAACCTGTACGTCTTTGGAGTGTGGGAGGAAACTGAAGATCTTGGAGAAAATCCACGCAGATCACAGGGAGAACGTACAAACCCCATACAGACAGCACCCGTAGTCGGGATCGAACCCGGGTCTCTGGCGCTGCATTTTGCTGTAAGGCAGCAACTTTACCGCTGTGCCACTGTGACTGCCTGTATCCACCTTCACCTGTATCCACCTATCACTTGTCAGGCTTTGTCCCACTACCACATCTCTTCCAGCTTTCTCCCACTACTACAATCAGTCTGATTCCGACTTCCCGACTCGAAACGTCCTATTCATGCCCTCCAGAGATGCTGCCTGACTCGCTGAATTGTTCCAGCTCTATTTATCTTTTTCTGGAAACAAGCACCTGCTGTTCCTTGTGTACATATAACCTTCAGTTTAACAGCCTTCACATGGATATGTGGTGATGGACACTGCCGAAGGGATTCTGACCCGAAACGATAACTATTTCTCTTTCCACAGATGCTGCCTGACTGAAAGTTTCTAGTATTTTTATTTTCAGATTTACTGCACCTGCAGTTTTATTGATTAGCAGTCTACACTGGGAGATCGGTAGATGAACTGCCAATGTTTTAATTTCCCTGGACGCCAGTGCTACTGTCCTGAATCTGCAGCGCTGACCTCCCACAGCACTCTGTGCCCAAGCAGAAACTCCCAAACCTTGCATCGGCAGAAACTCTTTGCCCTTGGCCAACTAGGCAATGCTGACATGAATTAGCACAACTGGACCGGAATAACTCGAACAGTTGGTGATCTCCAGCTCAGGATCAGGGAAGTTTCGTGTCTCCACCTCAGCTTAGCTAACTAGGGACATAACATTTCCAGCATCTTGCTTACAAAATCCATTAATATCTGGTTATTTTCTCTTGAATATTGATGCGAAACAATACTTTCCCGGTTTAAATTACATAGCACTCCCTTTTCCTCTCCACCGAACCATCAGACTCACTAACTTCCCGTTGCTGCATGGCTTTGCTTTGAATGTCAGTCAGGTAAGGTAAGGCAAGGAAAGAAAAGGAGAAAAATGGGCGGCACGGTGGCACAGCGGTACAGCTGCTGCCTTACATCACCGGAGACTCGGGTTCAATCCTGGCAATGGGTACTGTCTGTACGTAGTTTTTACATTCTTCCCCTGAGCACCATATGTTTTCTCCAAGAACTCGTTTCCTCCCACACTCCAAAGACGTACAGGTTTGTAGGTTATTTGGCTTAGTATAAATGTTAAAATTGGCCCTAGTGTAGGATAGTGTTAATGTGCAGGGATCGCCAGTCGTGCGGACTCGATGGGCCGAAGGGCCTGTTTCTGTGCTGTATCTCTAAACTAAAGAAATGTGAAGCTAGAAGGACAGAAGGAAGGTGGAAGGGGACAAGAAGGAGAACAAAAGGAAGAATGGGGGATTCAGGGATGGGAGATGAGTATATGGAGGGGAATGGAGCAAGATGTCTAGGGGAAGAGTTTCTCCAGCCGTTTGTATTTTGCTCAAGGTTGCAGCATCTGCAGATCTCCATTTAAATGCTTCTCTTACCTGCTGGCAGTAGGAATCAAACATCATAAAGGCATATTTATACATCTGACTTCCAAACGAGACCACACTGATATCTGGGGATCTCAATAGGGTCTGAGCCAAGGACAGAACAGATGGAAAGTATTCACGGACAACCTAGAATAAAACAATAGAATGTTTTGAGAAGGGCAAAACCATTTCTTTCTGTAACAATAATATGATTCACAATGCTAAACACGATACATCTTTTTCACTGTGAAAATTCATACAAATAAAATGGCAATATTTGCATCATAGCAGAACTTGGATGTTTATATATTATCTAATTATGTATGTTGATTTTTTTAAATTAACTAACATAGTCAAGATAATCAGCAAACAAAATGTTGTGGGAAAAAAAACAAAAAAAAACTGCAGATGCTGGAATTTGATACAAAATACTGAAATGCTGGAAGAACAGCCAGTTGGGCTGCATCTGTGGAAAGGGAAACAGTTAATTTTTTGGCTTAGTGGATTAGTCACCCTTCCTCAGAATTTGGCACAGAGGAGATGAGAATTTGTAGTTTTCAAAGCAGAGGGGGGGGGGGGGAGAAAAGAGATGCAAGACAAAATTCTTGTATATAGTGGGAACTGGTATGCACAAACGTCAGAGGCAATCACCGTAGGGGCGGCACAGCGGTAGAGTTGCTGCCTTAAGCGGCCTTTTCACGGGGCGACTTGACGCAAGAGTTAACCAGAGTTTAACATCGTGGGAACCTCGTGCGATAACAGTACGGCATTCGTGGACCACCGTGGACCACCGTAGCGCTAACGGCAGGTAATCGTGTAACTTAGTCACTCGGGAGAAAATTCAAGAAAGTTTGAATTTCTCCAAGAGTGACTTGTACACTTGTGGTTGAGCATTGCAACATTATATGGACGTAGTGGCCAGTGCGATATCCGTAATAACTCTTGCGGGTACCGTGGGAACTCCTGCGAACGGTGAACCCGGAAGCTGGACAGAGGGGACAGAAGGCGAGTAAAAATTGTCTTCTGTGGGATTGAATTTAAAAAATAAATAAAAATAAAGATTTGCATCCGCATATTGACATCAACTTATTCATGAGTTATGTTAATGAGATTCAAGAAAATAACTATAATCTTTAAAAGGGACTTTGAAAGGGACTTTACTGAAAGGTTACGCATTTTTATGGTCCGTGAGAAATTTTTCACATGTACTTCTTTGAGAGATACAGGTCGGAGTCCTCGCCGACTAGCGATCGATGCCTTTCCGAAGCAGGGTCCGGAACGCTACCAATCAATGTTGTACAGAGACCCGTGTAAGGAGTGAACTGCACATGCTGGTTTAAACCGAAGACAGACACAAAAAGCTGGAGTAACTCAGCGAGTCAAGCAGCATCTCTGGAGAAAAATAGCTGATGTTTCGGGACGAGACACATCTTCAGACTCAATTCCGATTAGGCTGTCTGAAGAAGGGTTCCGATTCGAATCGCCACCTATTCTTTTTCTCCAGAGATGCTGCCTGACCCGCTGACTTACTCCAGCTTTTTATGTTTTTCTTCCCAGATCTGACTTACCTGCTGAGTTACACGAACATTTTGTGTCCTTCTGTGCGTATTAACCAGCATTAACCAGCGTCTGCAGTTCCTTTAGACATTACCTAACTTCAGATTTTAGAGATATAGCACGTGGGAACTCCTGCGAACGGTAAACCCGGAAGCTGGACAGAGGGGACAGAAGGTGAGTAAAAAAGGTGGTCTCAATATCGACAAGGGAACATGTGTCCTTCGAGGACGTCCCACCTAATTGTCATTGTTGGATAATCTTTTTAACAGGAACACTTGCAGAGATGGCTCCCAGAAAATCTCAAAGAAAGGGGGTAAAGCGTGTCAGAGATGTTTTTGCCATGTTGCTCTATTCAGTTTCTATATTGTTTCAGTTTCTATATCTATATTGTTGCTCTATTCAGTTTCCCAGGGGGTCGGGACGGGACTGGAGTTGGGAGGGAAAGGTGGGGGAGTCGAGGGAGAGGAGGGGGAGACAGATGGGGGTGTCTTCATTTACTGGCGGCGGGTGTCTGTCACTGAAACAGGCAGGTGAGATTTCACATCCACCTTGTGTGTGCCTCTCTCTCTCTCTCCCTCCCTCTTACACAGGCTGAGAGACTCTGCCTCTGTGAGTGTACGTCTCTTTCTCCCCCTCTCCCACACACAGTAAGACCGAGGTACTGTGCTCAGTCCATCTGTGTCTCCCACATACACAGTAAAACATGTCTCCAAATGAGCCAATTCAACCAAAGGAGGATATTTATAGTGTGTGAAAAAAAAAGTTACATCATTTGTGTCACGTGTAGTTCACGATGTTCATTCAAGATTTAACGCGAAAGCTCGGGAGACGGACAAGTCACTCGCACAAATAACAGAAATGCCGAGTACCGTGGGAACTCTTTATCTACCCCCCGTTATATCGTGCGAGACTCGTGCTGGACCACGACCACTTCACTCTGGTGACATCTTGCGTCAACTCGCCCCGTGAAAAAGCCCCATTACAGCGGCGGAGACCTGGGTTCAATCCTGACTACGGGTGCTGTCTGTACAGAGTTTGTACGCTATCCCTGTGACCACGTGGGTTTTCTGAGATCTTCAGTTTCATCCCACACTCCAAAGACATACAGATATGTAGGTTAATTGGCTTGGTGTATGTGTAAATTGTCCCGAGTGTGTGTAAGATAGTGTAATGTGCTGGGATGACTGGTCGGCATAGACTCAGTGGGCCGAAGGGCCTCTTTCCATGCTGTTTCTCTAAACTAAACCAAATCAGTGTAACTGAGAGAAATACATGAGGGATAGGGAGCGAGAGAGGAAGCGAGAAAGAGAGAGGGAGCGAGAGCGAGGGCGAGAGCGAGTGAGGGGGCGAGAGGGAGCAGAAGGTCAGGATATTTCCAGAGGCAAAGAATATAACTGAATTTATGAAGGAATGATTATTCATTGACAGTACCACATGGGCCCTGAAACCTGATTAAATTTGCAGAACGTATTTCAGTTTATGAACAACAGGTGTTGTAAAAAAGTTGATTTAATAAAAAGGCATTTGCAGGCACATTATATAAAAGTTGAAAATGGGGCTTGGCTTATATAATGGAGAGAAGGCCCCGACACAAAATGTCACCGTGTCTGAAGAAGGGTCCACATCTGAAGCGTCGCCTATAAATGTCCTTCAGATGTGCTGCCTAACTGACTGAGTTACTCGGGCGTTTTGTATTTTTCCTTTACACAAAATGGAATTCATAGTGGATTTCAGATTTAAAGACAGAGATATAAGACTCCTTCAGATAAGTGAAGATACAAACCAGAGCATGACTCCTGAATGCAACCTGCAGAAGTTGATCCCTGATCTGGTCGAGACGAATCTTGCTGCGCAGCAGTTTCTCTACTTGCTTCTTGCTAATGCTCGCACCAGCTGAGTGGAGGATCAGGAGAACTAGCAAGTCTATTACCTTCAGGTGGAAATCAAAAGGTTACAAAGTATTGGCAAGTCCTTAACATTAACAGCAAAAGAGTGTGACCATTTTACATTTCCATCCACCAAATACGTGTACCGAGGTACAGTGAAAGGTTTTTGTTGCGTGCTATCCAGTCAAAGTCTATACATGATTACAATCAAGCCATCCAGTGTACAGAGAAAGGATAAAGGCTACAATATTTATTGGACAATAAAGTCCAATAAAATCCAATTAAAGATAGTTCAAAGGTCTCCAATGAGGTAGATTGGTGAGAGGACGGTTCAGTTGCCTGATAACACTGGGAAGAAACTGTCCCTGCATGAGTTTTCAAACTTTTGTACCTCTTGCCTAATGGAGAAGGGGAGAAGAGGGACAGGGGCGAGACTGGTTCTTGATTATGCTGTGTAGAAAGGAACTGTAGATGCTGGTATATATCAAACATCGACACAAAGTGCTGGAGTAACGCAGCGGGTCAGGCAACATGTCTAGAGAAAAAAAGGATGGGCTGTTCTTTCCCATCCATTCCGCTGAGTTACTCCAGCACTCTGTGTCTATTCTTGATTATGCTGGTCTCCAGAGTTTGCAGATGTAGCAACTCTTGTCCGGAGAAGAAAAAAGATTTAAAGTTTTCATCAAAAGGGTGGTAGATTCAGACTGAAAATTTGCAAAGTAATGGAAAAATAGGAAATCATTCACTTCTGCCACCCTTGTTGCACCATGCCCGGGGTACTTACCACAGACGGCTGTGGAGGCCAAGTAAATGGATATTTTTAAGGCGGAGATTGACAGATTCTTCATTAGGAATGGTGTCGGGGTTTGTGGGGGAAGGCAGAAGAATAGGTTTGAGTGGGAAAGATAGATCAGCCATGATTCGATGGGCCGAATGGCCTAATTCTGCTCCTATAACTTATGAAATGCCCAGACCTTTGAGACTCACACACGATCTGGAAGCACAAGGTTACTTAGGGTCTTAAATGTTTGTCATCAAGAGCAAGGTTAACTTGAGTGATTAGAGTTGTACTCAAAATATGGAAAGGGTTTCCTTAATTTATTCCCTGGGACTCTGGAATTGTGAGGCAACAGCTCTACCAGCTGCATCACTGTGTCGCCTTTAACAGTTAGCACATTCTGTCTCTCAAAAGATCTTTCCTCTTTCACTTCTTTGGCCCAATATAATAAAATACAGAACAAAATACAGAGATATTTAGGGAAATTAGTTACCTTGTGCTCAGCAGCAGAATCTACACTTTCAATCGCCTGCAAATAGATGGTAACAGAAATAAGTCTCAGACTTTACATTTTCTGGTAACAATGTTCACAAGCACATTATGTGGGCTGAGAGTAACGTCACTAAATGAAATAATCTGGACAACGTTGCACTGCAGTGTCAGATGTTCGTTTTGGATTGGATTGGTCACATTGGCTAGGCTTGCTTCCTACATTACAATAATTTATTTGCAAATGTCCTACATTGGATATGGGTTGCTTTGGTTCATCTACAGCTCAAAACAGAAGCCTTGCAAGGCTTTTTCATTAATCAGGTTTTCTGCAGCTTGATAGATAAAATCGAGGGTGATTGAAGTTCTTTATTACAATACTCATCAGTGGCATGCACCTGATTCAACTTTGGTGTTAGGCAAAGTTAACTGATCCCAGTGGAGTATGGGGTGCCGCACTCTACCTAACCTCAGAGGCAAGAACTAACCACCCCCAAATTCCTCAAATGAATCATTTTGAGAAAATACCTGCACATGTGCTACTGGGAGCAAGATTGAGCTTGGCTATATGTCCCTCCATTTTTTCCAATACCAAAGATTTGGTCTCAAGTATAAAGAAGGTAATTTACCCAAAAGACTAAAGGGGGGGGGGGGGGGGGGGCTGACACCCTTATCATAAGAATGGAAGCTGACTAGAAACTGTAGCATTTAAACTAAAGATCTCTATTTATACCTTATTTTACCAGATTTCCAATATCATTAAGCAATATATTTATAACAGTTCTCCGACTGAATAATTAACAAATGAAGACAAGTGCTAAAATGTAGTTCAGAAATAAATGTATTTATGTATATATCAAAATAAAGCTGTTTCATGTTGACTTTTTAAGGTTATCCTTCTAAAATGCTGCAGTTGAACATACATTATCCACCAGTTAACATAAAAATGGCTAAATGTCTCACTATTTCATGATGCAAAGCAAATACAAATCCATCTGGTTGCATGTGCCTGCAGTGAGGTGAATCTCTACCCTGGAGGGTGTGTGAAGGTGAGATCACTGGAGGTATCTGACATGGAGGCTGATAAATAAGATCAGGAAGTAGATGGAAATAAGAAACTGGCAGAGAAGAGGAATTAATGCCTGGAGCAGATCATCAATGATCATATTGAATGGCAGGACAGGCTTGAAGGGAAAGTTAGGGGTTAACTAGTGACTTTCTAAACATGGAACAACCATTTTTTTTTTAAAAACAAGATATATTGTAGATACATGGAACTGCAGATGCTGAAATCTTGAGCAAAACATAAAGTGCTGGAGCAACCTAGCGGGTCAGGCAGCATCTATAGAGGGAATGGACAGGTGACGTTTCGAGTCACAACCCTTTTTCGATATTTAGTTTAGTTTAGAGATACAGCGCAGAAACAGGCCCCTCGACCCACCGAGTCGGCACCAACCAGCAATTCCCGCATATTAACACTATCCTATACGCACTAGGGACAATTTCTACATTTCTACAAAGCCAATTAACCTACAAACCTGTACGTCTTTGGAGTGTGGGAGAAAAGTGAAGATCTCGGAGAAAACCCAAGCAGTCACGGGGAGAACGTACAAACATCGCACAGTCGAAATCAAACCCGGGTCTCTGGCGCTGAAATCGTTGGAAGGCAGCAACTCTACCATTGCACCAAGGTACCACCCTCAGATATATTTGAAGTTTAGCGAGGAAGAAGCATAGCCTATCTTATGCATTTTGGGCACAACTTTATACAGAAGGTGTATGGCTAGGGCAGTTAGCAACAGCAATGACATTAATTACAAGGGATTGTGTTTTATTTTGGGGCTGGGATGATAAATAGCAGGATTAATCTAGTATTATAGAAAGATCCATTTACATTATGAAATCCACTCCGAAAATTGATGTGCAGTATTATCAATATGTTTTCCATGAATAACTTAACCAAATAATTTGGGATTATTTATATCATGTGTTCCCTGTGACAATGGACCTTTGAGAAATAGAGAATAAAGTGGTAAGGTCACCAAGTTAAGAGCTTAAAGGTACAGAAAATGAAAACAAAGTCAGCATAAGATACATCAATAAAGTCATAGTCATAGTGTGGAAACAGGCCAGTCAGCCCAACTTGCCCACGCCAACCAACATGTCCCATCTATACCAGTCCCACCTGCCTGCGTTTGGCCCTTATTCCTCTAAACCTGTCCTATCATGTACTGTACCTAATTGCTTCTTAAACATTGCAATAGTCCCTGCATCAACTACCTCCTCCGGCAGCTTGTTCCTTACACCCACCATCCTTTAGATGAAAAAGTTACCCCTCAGGTTCCTATAATATCTTTTCCCTCACCTTAAACCCATGTCCTCTGGTTCTCAATTCCCTCACACTGGGCAAGAGCCTCTGTGCATCCATCCGATCTATTCCTCTCATGATTTTATACACCTCTATCACCCCTCATCCTCCTGTGCTCAAGGGAATAGTCCCGTATATTCTCCTTATAACTCAGGCCCCCGAGTCCTAGAAACATCCTTGAAAATCTTCTCTGCACCCATTCCAATTTAACAACATCTTTCCTATAACATGGTGCCCAGAACGAAACACACTCTAAATGTGGCCTCACCAACGTCTTCTATAACAGCAACATGACCTCCCAACGTCTATATTCAATACTCTGACTGATGAAGGCCAATGTACCAAAAGTATTTTTGACCACCCAATCTACCTGTGTCGCCACCTTCAAGGAACTATGTACCTGCACTCCTGGATCCCTCTACTCTGCAACACTTCCCAGAGCCCCACCATTCACTGTGTAGGTCCTGCCTATGTTAGACTCTCCAAAATGCAGCACCTCATATTTTACTGTATTAAATTCCATCAACCATTCCTAAGCCCACCCTGCCAACCGATCAAGATCCTGAGTTTGGTCAGTTCATTTCACCATCAATTATCTCGTGTGCATACTTGTAGCTGTGAACCATGGAAGAATAGTTAATAATATTCACAGCTCCTAGTATTGGCCGTGATCCAACATGGTTGGCCTGTGCAAGACAAGCAGCATTCACGTAGTTCGCAGATGTCAACAATGTGTAAAAGCAAAATAACTGTACAACAGACTATGGCATTTCACTACACCAACCCGTTTAATTCTGGCCTTAAAATTATTTCCTATGTTATATATGACGGATAAGATCACCTTAATCCAAGCTTCAGCTGTTACTTTTTGAAACCGGACAGCAGCTTTGATAACATCGAACATAATCGCAACGCAGTCATTACTGCCGTTCTCCCGACTCACTGAAGTCCTAAAGACAAAATCAGAACATTAATCAGCATGTGTTATCACCCATTAAAAACTATATTAACATTCTCTCACAAGTGAACAGAAGCAACTCATAGTCAGAGCATGGAAACCAGCCATTTGGCCCAACATGTCCAGATGACAGGGTGGCGCCGTGACGCAGCGGTAGAGTTGCTGCCTTACAGGTCAGAGACCAGAGTTCGATCCTGACCACAGGTGCTGTCTGTACGGAGTTTGTACAGTGACTGCGTGGGTTTTCTCCGGGTGCTCCGGTTTCCTCTCACATTCCAAAGACGTACAGGTTTGTAGGTTAATTTGGTTATGATAAAAATTATAAATTGTTCCCAGTGTGTAGGATAGTTCTGGTGTTTAAGGATCACTGATCAGTGCAGGCTCGGTGGGCCGAAGGACTGGTTTCCGTGCTGCACCTCAAAAAAAAAAAAAAAAGACAGTGGGTCCCCATCTGTAGGCTTCCATGCTCAGGCGATTCAGATGCTTGACACTTCTTAAATGGTGTCAGTGACTTTGCTTTCACTACTTTCAGGAAGAGTATGCCAGGTACTCACCACCCTTATGGTGGAAAAGGTCCCCCTCAGATTCTTTCCAAACCTCACAAGATCCCTGATGATTCGGCGTCAAAATTCTGCTCTAACTTCATTTACAGGTTTGCAGATGGCACCACCACAGTGGGCCGGATCTCAAATGACAACAAGATGGAGTGCGGAAAGGAGATTGAGAAATTAGTTGCTTGGTTTCAAGTCAACAACATCCCCCTCAATGTCTGCAACAGGAGCTGCTTATTGACTTCAGGAAGCGGGTTAGAGTACATGCACCAGTCTATATCAAGTGGATATGGACGAAAGCTTCCATTTTCTAGGCCTAAACATCACCTGCAATGTCTTGGTAGTACACCAACACAAGTTCACGTTATAGGAGTAGAATTAGGCCATTCAGCCCATCGAGTCTACTCTGCCCCCTATTCCCATTTTCCTGCCTTCTCCCCGTAACCCTTGACACCCATTTTAATCAAGAATTTGTCTATCTCTGCCATACAAATATCCACTGACTTGGCCTCCACAGCCCTCTGTGGTAATGAGTCCTCTGACGAAAGAAGTTCCTCCTCACCTCCTTTCCAAAAGAGCACCCTTTAATTCTGAGGCTGTGCCCTCTGGTCCTAGACTCTCCCACCAGTGGAAACATACTTTCCACATCCACTATATCTAGGCCTTTCATTATTCTGTAAGTTTCAATGAGGTCCCCTCAACCTTCTAAACTCCAGCGAGTAGAGGCCCAGTGCTGTCAACACCTCTATTTCCTCCAAGACAAAGTAAGTTCACCATGTCTCCAACAATTGTTACTGATTTCTACAGATGCACAATAGAAAATATATTATCTGGATGTATCTCAGCATGGTATAGAAACTGCTCCAACCAAGGCAGCAAAAACTTGCAGGGAGTTGTGGACACAGCCCAGTCCATCAAATAAACCAGACTCACTACAGCCTCTCCCCTCTAGCAAATCGACTCAATCTATATCATACTGCCTCAATGCCACTCAATACCACTCAGACCCCAGGCATCTTCTCTTCTCCTCTCTCCCATCAGGTTGAACCAACATCCAAGTCATTAATATAGATCAAAATAACAGTTCCTCTAACCTCTGGGGAACTCCACTGTTTACCATACTCTAGTCTGATAAACAACCACACATCACTTGACAAAACAAGGGACTGCAGATGCTGGTTTATACCAAAGATAGACAAAATGTTGGAGTAACTCAGCGGGTCACGCAACATCTCTGATGGTCCGAAGATGGTCTGAAGAAGGGTCCCGATCCAAAATGTCACCTACCATTTTGTCCAGAGATGCTGCCTGACCCACTGAGGTACTCCAGCATTTTGTGTCTATCTTTTACACATCACTTGTTTCTGCTTTTTGTAATTCCAGATTTGATAATATCAGTGCCCATAATATTACCGGATTGTGAAAAGATCAACCCGATTCTTTAACTTCTTTCCTGACCTCATTAAGCTCATGACGTGATCCCAGACTTACCATTTAATTGGATCTTAACTGCCTCACCAGTTCTAGGGGAATTACTGATGGATAATAAATGGCGGCACGGCCAACAACATCCACATCCCAGAAACAAATGGCAGGTAGACACAAAATGCTGGAGTAACTCAGCGGGACAAGCAGCATCTCTGGAGAGAAAGAATGGGTGACGTTTCGGGTCGAGACCCTTCTTCAGACTGATGTCAGGGAAGTGGGCGGCACAGAGATAAAATGTAGTCGGAGAAAGGGAAGGGGAGGGGATGGAGAGAGAGGGAAAGCAAAGGCTACTTGAAGTTAGAGAAGTCAATGTTCATACCGCTGTGGTGTAAGCTACCCAAGCAAAATATGAGGTGCTGATCCTCCAATTTGCACTGGGCCTCACTCTGACAATGGCAGAGGCCCAGGACAGAAGAGTCAGATTGGGAATGGAAGGGAGAGTTAAAGTTCTGAGCAACCGGGAGATCAGGTAGGTTTAGGCAGACAGAGCAGAGGTGTTCAGCGAAACGATCGCCGAGCCTGTACTTGGTCTCGCTGGTGTACCTGGAACCAGGGTTGACACCTGGAACAGCGGATACAGTAGATGAGGTTGGATGACGTGCAAGTGAACCTCTGCCTCACCCGAAGCGACTGTTGTGGGTCCTTGGACGGAGTTGAGGGGGGGTAAAGGGATAGGTGGCGCATCTCCTGCGGTTGTAGGGGAAAGTACCTGGGGAGGGGGTGGTTTGGATGGGAAGGGACGGGTTGACCAGGGAGTTGCGGTCTCTGCGGAAAGTTGAAAGGGGTGGAGATGGGAAGGTGAGGCAAGTAGTGGAATCCCGTCGGAGGTGGCAAAAATGTCGGAGTAGTATATGCTGTTTACGACGGTTGATGGGGTGGAAGTTGAGGACAGGGGGGACTCTGTCCTTGTTACAAATGGGGGGGGAGGGGGAGCAAGAGCGGAGCTGCAGGATATCGAGGAGACCCTAGTGAGAACCTCATCTGGAAGAGGGGAACTCCATTCCCTAAAGAAAGAGGACATCTCCGATGATTTGGTATGGAAAACCTCAGCCCGGGCGCAGATGTGGCATAGACGGAGGAATTGGGAGTGGGGGGGATAGAGTCTTTACAGGAAGTAAGGTGGGAAGAAATGGTCTAGATAGCTATGGGAGTCAGTGGGTTTGTAATAGATGTCAGTCGATAATCCGTCTCCTGTGATGGAGACGGTGAGATTTAGAAACAGGGAGATATCTAAGATGGTCCAAGTGAATTTCAAATGTTTTTTTTTTTTTGTTTTTTTTAAAAAGCTAATTTCCTAGTGACCTTCTAATATCATGGACATCAATTTTGCCAACCAGCTGTTTACATTAGACTTTAACAATTACATTCTGAAATTCCAAGTAGACAAAACTTACTGCATTCTCTTCATCAATCTTCAGTTACCTTATTAAAAAAATGTAATCATGAGGCAATGGTAGACACAAAATGCTGGAGTAACACAGTGGGCCAGGCAGGACCTCTGGAGAAAAATAATAGGTGACATTTCGAGTCATGACCCTTCTTCAGACAGAAAGTAGAGGGGAGGGATAAATGAGATAAATTAGGTGTGACAAAAGGCCAGAACAAATAGGGCCGACAAAAGATGGCGTGGATTGGGCCTGTAATGGCCCATTGTTAGCTGGGGAAGTGTGATAGCAAGAGGGATACAAGGATGCGGCAAACCACTGGGCAGACCACGCTTGATTTTAACAAGTTTATGCTCACTCGTCCTTATTGCTTCAAATTTCCCCTAAATCCTTATTAATATTTTTCCGGATTATTGTCTCAAAAACCTTTCCCTTAATTGATTGGCTTGGAGCTGATGGACATATCCTAATAGGGCATCACATTGACCATTTTCTAGCCCACTGGATCTCTCCTTGGACACGAGGATCACAGCTAGCTTTTCTACAATTTCCACCCTGACAAACTAGGATCATCCCATTTAGACCTTTCTAGTCCATCAATATTTACCCCGTCCTTTATGTCTGCTGCCTGAAGAGATTGTGGTTGCATCATTTTCGTTGGTCGGGTCTGGTAAAAAGTGGTCAATTAGTATCCCAGTATATTTCTCTTCCTCTGTGCACTGCTCACTTCTCTCAACCTTAATCAGCTCCATCCTTCCTCTCACTGCACACTTACTGTTTATAAACCTACAGAAACTTTCTGTATGCAATCTGATTCTCTGCAGTTATTCCCCTGACATGCCTCATGCACCTTCCTTATTTTCCCTCTCATCACCTTTATCCCTTTTGCTATTCAATGAGCTCTGGCTTTGGTTCTTTTAGTGGAATTTGCGTAACCTGTATCTGCAACATGTGATTTTTAAAATTCACCCATTGTTTTGTTACAAGTCCAACTACCATTTATGTTTAACAAAATGATCTGATATCATACCCCTTTGCAATCTGATTTTGTTTGCCTTGGCTGGCCTGGAGTTGACAAGGAAGCACACACGACTCCAATTCTAGATTCTTGCGCAGTTCCCTAATCACCTACGAGAAAAAAATGTATAAATGTCAGTGAACTCGGTTCAAAACTAATGCTCTTTCATTATGTCCCTGCAGTGACAAAAATCCAGTTAACATTGAAGTTTAACAGTAGTCAACAGATATGACACCACCAAACACAAGTCAATATCTTCAAGTTTGTAATCAAATTATGTATAAACATGCACTCATAATCAGAAGCATAGTTGATAATACATTACAAGAGCATGCCTGATAGTAAATGTGACATCAGCTGCATTTACATAAACAAAATATCCTGGTTCTGCTCTTTGCGAGCTGTTGCTCGATTCAGCATCCTGCTTCTGAGCAAATAAATACATAGAATGGGGTTAAAGCAACTAACTCCATGGCATTAGCGGCAATAACATTGCCATTAAAAACATTGGAAGGTAAGTTGTAGAAATATGGGGTAGGCATGGAGCCCTTTCAGTCTTCTCCGCAATTCATAAAGATCAAAGCCGATACTGTAACAGCGTATTTCCATATATCCTTCAATTTATTTACTGCACAAGATCTGATGAACAGCCAAGTGAAGACATGTTTCACCTCTGCCCAGTAGTTAACTTTATGCCTCATAGTTCCAACCTGAAGCAGCGGCCTCTCAACATCCACTTTGTCAGTCCCTGCTAGAATGGTGTCGGAAGGAACCGCAGATACTGGTTTACACCGAAGATAGATCAAAATGCTGGAGTAACTCAACGGGTCAAGCAGTCTGAAGAAGGGCTCCGACCCGAAACCTGACCTATTCCTCTCCAGAGATGCTGCCAGACCTGGTGAGTTACTCCATAATTTTGTCTCCACCTAATAGCATATGCATCAGTGAGATTACCTATCATTCTCCTGGTGTTCAGTGATCACAAGACAATATTATTCAATCGCTCTTTCCAGCAGAGGAATCATCCTAATGATTTACACTGCACCAACCCAAAGGCATGTAGAGTAAAGCTCTGATAATCTGCCATCAGATTGTTTGGAAATTCTGGTGGTTTGGCATCTGGCTCAATCTTTAGTCCACACTGTCCAGAGTGCAGGAAGGATGTGCAGCCGCAGCTTGGGGTCTAGTGCACAACTGGAATTAGAACTTGGGCCAGGGTGTGGCAGACCAGGCCTCAGAGTTCAAGAGCTGGTTAGGCTGGCAGCCAGAGCCTAGTGTGCTTGCAAATTATCTGCTCTCTTTAAACTCATCTGAACAAATAATTACATTACTAACATGCAAGAAAAGTGAAATGAAAACATCCCCCTCTTTTGGGCTTACATCCGTGCCCAGGTGTCCCTGGAGAGGGAGCATGCACTGTCCATGGGCATCTTGGCCGCTTTCCAGGACCAGTGGGCGATGCAGGATCCTGAGTGCTTAATTTATAGTAAAAGCGTTTTGAATTGATACATATATATATTCTTTATTTTATATTGATGTCTCCTCAGAGTAGTAATTTCACTGTCATTTTCTACCTGTAAATAAACTTACTTTGGTTTTTTTTTTTAAGTGATGTATAAACAAGTTTGGTACTAAGAGGAATACCACCCAATAGCCCAGACCATCTGCTAAGGCAACACTGGTTGTTCACCAGTTTTTGTACAGTAAAGAAATGGAGGGATATGTGAAAATATGCTGAAGTTTAGAATCAGCCTTAATCCTTTTGAATTCAGGATCAGGCTCAAAGGGCCCGTTTCTACAACTTACCTTCCAATGTTATTAGTGGAGATTTTATTGCTGCTTATGCCATGTAATTACTTGCTTTAACACCATTCTCTGTTTTTAATGGGTCAGAAGCAGACTCAAAAATGTTGTATTATCATTTGTTCCTTAGGAACAGTGCATTGGTCCTTAGAAACAGTGACCAAAATTGCTCCGTTTGGAACTGGGCAGCACAATGGTAGAGCTTTTCAGCATCAGAGACCCTGGATAGATCCTGTCCGTATGGAACTTGTACGTTCTCCCCGTGACCTGTGTGGGCTTTCTCCCGGTGCTCTGGTTTCCTCCCACATTCCAAAGATGTACAAGTTTGCAGACTAATTGGCTTGGTAAAATTGGAAATTGGCCCTAGTGTGTAGGATAGTGTTAGTGTGCGAGCATCGCTGGTCGGTGTGGACTCGGTGGGCTGAAGACCCTGTTGCCATGCTCTAAACGAAACTGAACAAACATATTTTAATGTTTCTCAAACCGAATCCTGCAAAATTAAACCAAGTAGTTCTATGTTGGACGGAATCTATGGAAATATTGCAGCAACACAGCAGAGATATTTTCAAATACAATAACTATAAAGCCCTCGGATTCAAAGTCGGGACTGTCACATCAGTAAATTACTTAAGAAATGCTAGATGAAATATTAAGATAATATTTGTTCACACAAGTTCCAAAAGAGCAAGGTGAGTCAGGCAGCATTTATTCCCAAGGGCATTCTTGGCTACAGCTTTGCAATGTAAAAGCACATTGCAGCATTGAAATAGTTTACCTCCATAGCATCTGCTGTTGTGATGGCATGAAGAATGAATTTGACGACCACAGGAAGATCATCAAGTTTAACTGCAGATAAGGTTAACATAACTGAATGACGCACCTGCACATTAAAAACAAAAAATAAATTAGGCACTCAAGACAGTAGTTTTTTTCCCAGACAGTAAAATCTTCCTCTTTTACCATACAAGGATATATCTGTACAACATGCCTTCAATCTCCAATTCTAGATAATTAGAAATTTCCCTTAAAGCCAAGGGATTCTGGAAGTTGAGGGCACGTTTTTAAGAGGGGAGAAATTTAAAGGAGATGTATGGGATAGTTTTTTTATTACACACAGAGAATGATAAATATTTGAACCAAGCTGCCAGAAGAGGCTGATAAAATTACCACATTTAAAAGGACATGCTTGGATAGGAAAGGCTGAGGGGGATACTGGCCTAAAGCGGACAAATGGAATTAAACCAATCATATCATGGTCAGCACAGACAAGGTGAGTTGAACAGTGACACAATGGGACAGCTGCTACCTTACAGCACCTGAGCCTCAGGTTCGATCCTGACTGTGGGTGCTGTTTGTACGTTCTACCTGTGACCATATGGGTTTTCTCCGGATGCTTGGGTTTCTTCCCACATTCCAAAGAAGCAAAGTTTGTAGGTTATTTGCCCATAGCGTGTAGGATGCAAATGTGGGTTAACATAGAACTGCTGTACAAGTGATCAATGGTCAGCATGGACTCAGTGGGCCTAAGAGCCTGTTTCTACTCTGTACCTAAACTAAACAAGGAACCCTTTATGTTCTATACACCTCCACGAGTCTATAAAAGCTGCATATACAGTAAATTCTTGCTTTGGAAGAGTTCAGGATTATAACGTCAGATTTCTATCTTGCAGTCCATATCAAAGCACATGTAAAATCCAGGTGGACTGGATGTCGTATGGTTGTTTCACACCCACTGAATAGACAGCCGTCAGTCCGCACACTTGGTGTAGATGTTGCTTGCACAGCAGCTCTGTCCCATATGTAACTATCTTCAAAAGTGAAGACCAGAAAGAGCTGAAGTAAACTTTCCACTCACTTCCAACAATAAACTATTGTCGTCAGGTGTAGGGGAGGGGTAGAACAAAGCGTGGTATGTAAAAGGCTAACACAGATGAGGAGGTTTTTGGTAGGCAGATAGTTGCACAAAGACCAGATTTGTTTTAAAACTGAAGATATGAGACATAGGATTAACGAGGAAAGAATGTTGGTGGAGGTGAGGGAAGAAATAGGTTCGAGTCCAGGTGTTGGAGGCGACTTTAAATTGGAGAATTCAATGTTCATACCATTGGGTTGAACGCTACCCAAGCGGAACATGGGGTGCTGTTCCCCCATTTTGCATGTGGCCTCACAGGCAATGGATAGAAAGGCCAGTACGAGAATGGGAAAGGCAGTTTAAATGGTTAGCAATCGGGAGATCCGGTAGGCCTCAGTAGACCGAGTGCAAGTGTTCGGTGAAACAGTTACCAAGTCTACACTTGGTCTCACAGATGTACAAGAGGCCACATTGGGCACACAGTCTGCAGTAGATAAGGTTAGAAAAGGTGCATTTTCTCACCCCATCTTTTTTCTATTCTCAGTTGTAGTCCCGAGAATCAATTTGGGAGGAAACACAAGTGCAAGAGATTCCTTTATATTAATACATTATTATTGTCTGTTCTTACATTCTGCAGCTGAGCAAAGAGTGAGGGATTTTACATTTCAAATAATGCAAATCTGGGCAGGAGAACTAGAGAAACCTCACCTCTACCAATAACTCAGCACGTAGGTTTAGACTAGACAGAGCATCCAAGATGGACACAGTCAAATGTGTGTTCTGTTGCAGCAAGGAACTGTAAGAGAAATTAAAACAAGTGAAATTGACTGGAATAGTGAGTTAAAAATCATTTTAAAACCAACTCAAGAACACCATTGTTATACAATAAATGGAAACAATTTCTGACGTGCAGATTTGTGAATAATTGCACCTTCAGTTGTATTGCTGGCGACAAGATGGTACAGGATGATAAAGAAGAAAACAGTATACAAGATTGAATCAGCACAAATAGTCTATACTTCTCACATTAAGGTTATTGTTAATGTATTGGGCCAATCACATGATGATACCTTGAGTAATGTTACAGTAAAACTAGTCTTTTTTCTAATATATTAAAATAATAGACAATAGGTGCAGGAGTAGGCAATTCGGTCCTTCGAGCCACACCACCATTCAATGTGATCATGGCTGATCATTCCCAATCAGTACCCCGTTCCTGCCTTCTCCCCATATCCCCTGACTCCGCTATTTTTAAGAGCCCTATCTAACTCTCTCTTGAAAGCATCCAGAGAACCTGCCTCCACCGCCCTCTGAGGCAGAGAATTCCACAGACTCACCACTCTCTGTGAGAAAAAGTGTTTTCTCGTCTGTTCTAAATGGCTTCCTCCTTATTCTTAAAATAATAATTTGGACTTGGAGACAGTGAAGAATTGTGTTAAGATTGCAAATGTGAATCTTGATACAAGTGCTTTAGTTTGGAGTACTGACTTTGATACCAAAATCTGCACAGTTACAAAACCTTGCTTCGTTAAAATCTTAAAAGATTTAACGCGTTATTAGGCTTACAGAAACAATTGCAAATACTAAAACAAGGAAGTTATCATAACACTGATTCAAATTCCATTAAAAGGCATTATAGAATTTCAGAAAAAAACATCTCTCGTCTCTACAGGTAACATTGAAGTGAAGTAAACTACAACTCCATGGATACTTAATGCTTTCCAGAACTTTCCAGCAAACGTTCTTGACTGTGCACTTGGTTGAGTCTCCCTTACTTTAGCCCAGACATTCTGGACCAAAGAGAGATGCAGCATGGAAACGGGTTCATAGACCCATCTGGTCATCAACCACCCACCATTTTACACTCATCCTGTATCAATCCCTTTTTTCATTCTCCTTCACATTCTTTTCAACTCCTCCCAGGTTCTACCATTCATCTCAGCATGAGGGGCAATTTACAGTTGACAATTAACCTACCAACCCACAAATCCATGGATTGTGGAAGGAAACCTGAGGACCGTCGGTGTAGACGTTTGGATGTTATATTTCAGTTGTACAAGATGTTGGTGAGGCCACAATTGATGTTCAATTTTGGTCACCCTGCTATAGGAAATATGTTGTTTATCTGGAAAGAGTGCAGATAAGATTTACAAGAACGTTGCCAGGACCCGAGGGCCTGAGCTATAGGGAGAGGCTGGGCAGGCTAGGCCTTTATTTCTTGGAGCGCAGGAAGATGAGGGGTAATCTAACAGAGGTGCATTTGAGGGGAATAGTTATAGTAGGTGCAGTCTTTCACCCACAGTAGGAGAATCAAGAACCAGAGGACACAGGTTTAGGGTGAGAGAGAAAAGATTTAACTGGAATCTGAGGGGCAATTGTTTCACACATGGGGTGTGGAATGAGCTGCCCGGGGAGGTAGTTGATGCTATAACAATATTTAAAAGACATTTGGACATGTACATGGACAGGAAAGGTTTAGAGGAACATGGACCAAACATGGGCAGTGGGACTAGTGCAGATAGGGCAGCATGGTCGGTGTGGACACGTTCGGCCAAAGGGCCTGATTCTACGCTGTATGACTCTATACTAGAATAATAAATTTAAAGATATCTGTACAGGTATATGGGCAGGAAAAGTTGAGAGGAACATGGGCAGGTGGGACTAGTGCAGCTGGAGCAGCATGACCAGTGTGGGCGAGTTGGGCCGGACTGTTTCCATGTTGTATGACTCTATGACCTGGAGGAAACGTACAGTCACAGGTAGAACATGCAAACTCCTCATAGAAAAGTATCCAAGGCCAACATTGAACACAGGTCTCTGGTGGTATGAAGCAGCTGCTCTAATAGCTATGCCACTATGTCATCCTGTAAAACATTCCTGCCTCCAATCTTGTTGTGATTAGTATGGATATGAGCATTGATAATGTTGTATGGTTCAGTTCTGCAACAGTAAGCAGTGTACTAATCAACAGTCTCTGAGCTGTATTTAAAAGAACATGCATCATATTGTGCTTACTTGAGTTCCTTGGCAATTTCATTGTGTTGAGCATCTTCAAGGATTTCTGGCAAGCTGGTTATGATGTCACATTGAATTTCAAGGGGTGCAACACTAATCAACTGCAAGACTTTATTGGTCAAATCCTGTAAAAAAAAAGCCAGCCAGCCAAGAGAACAATGATTATTATACTGCACACAGTCAAGTACTAGAGTGCTATATAGAATCTAAAGGTACAACATAAACAGTTTCACATTTTTATAAATACCAGTGTAAACAAAATACGATTAAACATTCAAATATAAAGACCCAGATTTTCATTAAACACTACTCGTTGACAACAATCAAATATGCTTGAATTGTTCTCTTGAATTTGTTCTTTTGACTGAGCACCCGATTAAGACTCAGAGGGTGGTGAATATATGGAACGAGCTGTCATAGGGGGTAGTTGAGGCAGGTACTATAGCAACATTTAAAAGACATTTGTACAGGTATATGGATAGGAAAGGCTTAGGGGGATATGGGCCAAATTCGGGCAAGTGGGACTAGTGTAGATAGGGCATCTTAGTTGGGCAAGTGGGACTAGTATAGATAGGGCATCTTAGTCAACCTGTTTCCATTCTGTATGACTATATTTCATGAGGAAATGTCAAAATTATTGCTCCCCATAGCCTTTATAGTTGTAGCCTTCTCCATCCCAATCAAATTAAAATCACTTGACCTAAATTGAGATTAAGCTATTTATCTATTAGCCCGAATATAAATTATGCTTGAAATCTTTTGCTTTGCCTGCATGATGTTCCAGGAATTCTGATAGAATATGAAAACATAATTACTGCTTGGAAAGCTAATTTTTCAATATGCATTATGATTTCCCCCAAGTTGATTTCAAAATAAAGGTATTCTAAAATGGAATACATGTTGGCTTGTGACATTTCTATTTCTGCCTTACCATTACGCTTATGTTCTAATTTTCGTTTTATCACTCTGTATAATGTTCAAAATGTTAATTAAATATTGTGCCTTTCACTTCTGGGAAAATACTGAGGGTGCTTCATTAAGATGCACTTGGACTCCTGGAAGTGCTGTAGCAGTGAATCAGGAGCTTACAAAATTGTGAAGGTTTTGATTGTGACAGTTTTTTTAATTCCTCAGCCTGATAATCTGGCTATGAATAATCAATTTGGAGTTGACATTAAAATGTATGAGATTGGAACTTCAGAATAGGGAGCAGTAGCAGGCCTTTAATCAGTCTACAATGCATAGCCAGCAGAACTCAATTCAAAGGGATCTCGTAACAAGCTCACCGACTAGCCAATCATTCGAGAAGAATTCTTCTGGAGAACGTATCCAGAAAAATCAAGCACAATTTTTGATTGATAGTTTAAATACCAATTAGAAATTGGATACAGTATAAAGTTATTATATTCCAATCCTAACATACAACTCTGTACAACATTGAAAATTTGAAACATGTGCCTCTCATGCCTGCATAAGTTGTCTGGGATAATTGATTAATTGATTGATTGATTGATTGATTGAAAGATACAGCATGGGAACAAGCTCTTCGGCCCACCATGCCGATCATTGATCATCCATTCATACTAGATCTACATTATTCCACTCTCGCATCTGTGGCTGATACACTAGGGGCAATTTACAAAGGCCACGTAACCTACAAACTCGCACGTCAAAACTTTCACAATTTGGTAAACTCCAACTTTACTGCTCCTAATCTAGCAACATATGTGCCCTCAATAGTGGCAACAAGAATTGCAATTATTGGTTTATTCAATTTTATTCACTCCAGAAATATCCAACAAATAATCATGCCGTTAAAATGGGCAAGATTAATTAAAAGTTAAAGCCTTCCCCAAAGGCAGCAGAGGGGATTGTGGTGAGATGGGAATGATCAGAAGAATTTTCAAAAATGATTCCAAATTCTCCCTTCAATGGTATCACTTACAAAACATCCCTCTAGCAATATTTCTAAATGTGCTGAAACGTCTATGATAATTAAATGAACAATTCCATTGTAAAAATATCTTCTTTTACCCAAAAGGAAAAGATGTAAAAATAATATCAGACATCCCTACCTTGCTGTCTACAATCCTGTCCAACCATTTAAACTGATTGATGATGAGTCTTGGCAAGTTAATGCCATCCTCTGGTACGCTAGAATTCAAGAAAAATGCATAAAAGGATTGTGTAACATCAGCATACAGCAAGAGTTTATTTTATCGAGACTTTAGGAGATATTATGAAGATTATATTCAAAAAGATCTGATAGTAAATCAATGATTACCTAGCCCAAGTGAATGTTGTTACTATTCACTAATCTAAAATAATATGAATTCAAAAGTTGTCAGTGACTAACGACCTCAGAAAACAGCATGGTTAACCTGAAACTGCAAATGAAACACACTCCACGAATATGAGCGTCACATTGGCATAGCGGTAGAGCTACTGCCTCATAGCACCAGAGACCTGGGTTCAATAAGGACTATGGTGCTGTTTGTACAGAGTATATACGTTCTCCCCGTGACCTGCGTAGCTTTACTCCGAGATCTTCGGATTCCTCCCACACTCCAAAGATGTACAAGTTTGTAGGTTAATTGGCTTGGTATATATGTAAATTGTCCCTAGTTTGTGTAGAATAGTGTTGGTGTGCAGGGATTGCTGGTTGGTGCAGACTCAGTGGGCCAAAGGGCCTGTTTCCGTGCTCTATCTCTAAACTAAACTAAAAAGACTTGTTCAATGTTGGCTGTTATGTTATTTTCAGTACCTGCAGCTTTGTAAGAAAGTAATAATTGTAACTAGCACATTGCTGAGTTACTGTATATCAGCCTTAATGATCTTTTATCCATTTTACTTTCCTTTGAACTATTGACACTGCCATTATGCAGACACTGACATAGTCAGGTCTCATAACCAGTGATCAGTTATATGGTCATGTGATTCGGCCCATCGAGTCTACTCTGCCATTCAATCATGGCTGATCTATCTCTCCCTCCTAACCCCATTCTCCTGCCTTCTCCCCATAACCTCGGATACCTGTACTAATCAAGAATCTATCTATCTCTGCCTTAAAAATATCCACTGACTTGCCCCCCACAGTCTTCTGTGGCAAAGAGTTCCACAGATTCACCACCCGCTGACTAAAGAGTTTAACAAATACCCATTCTATCATTGATAATGACTGAGGGAGGAACAAAAAAATATATACTACAATTATATGCACCTAATCTCGCTCTAAACAGTGCACAGGTAGAATTAACAATTTATTATTCTCTGGTCAAAGATAATTGCCATTTCTATTCATTGGCTATTACATCCACCAAGCAAAGAAATTACTGCCAATGCCCAGCTGTATTTGGGGATTAGACAGCTCAACAGAAATGATAAATAAAAACAGATCTTACCCATCATACATAAATTCAGGAATTTTTTCAAATAACATATTCATAACAGGAGGCTATGAAGAAATAGGAAAACAAACAGCATCTTGAGTAAACTATTGAAATATGTACGTACAATTCAAAGTGCCGATGAAAACGACTGCAACTGTTTTACCTGCAGAATCTCAATCCCAAGAAGCAGCTTAATGAGACTTTCTTGATAGTTCACAGTGTTACTGCAACAATTCACAAAGAACAGGAATTAAATCATTGCCAATGTCACGTTGTAATATGTGGATGGAAATACAGCAGATACAGCATGGAGACAGGCCCTTCGGTCCACGGCAACAATTGATCACCCGTTCACTAGTTCTATGTTATCCCAGTTTCGCCTCCGACACACTAGGGGCAATTTACAGAAGCCGATTAACCTGCAAACCTACATGTCTTTGGGATGTGAGTGGAAACTGGAGCACTGGGAGAAAACCCACGTTGACAGGGAGAACGTACATACTCCACAAAGATAGCACCCACAGTCAGGAACGAACCAGGGTCTCTGGCACAGCAAATCTACAGCTGCAACACTGCATCTCCTAACGTCTGGCTCTTACTCAGATATTGGTTTAGAGCAACAAAATCCTTCTGGCACTTCATACTTAAGCCAATGCAGTGGCACCCCTAGTTGAGCTGCTGCCTCATATCATCAGAGGCCCAGCTTAAATCCTGTTCTTGCGTGCTATCTGTGTGGAGTTTGCACATTTTCTCTATGAGCGCTTGGGCATCCTCCACATGCTCCCATTTCCTCCCACATCTCAAAGATGTGGGGGTTTAGAGGCTAATTGGTCTTCGCAAATTTCCCCTGAGCAGGGAGTGGATGAGAAAGTGGGAGAAGATAGAACTCGTGTGAACGGGTGTTCTATGGTCAGCATGGACTCAGTGGGCCGAAAAGCCTGTTTCCATGCTGTGTCTCTAAATTAACTAAACTAAATCAAATAAACTAAATTAAATTAAATTTTCAAGAGAGTTAGATTTAGCTCTTGGGGCTAACAGAATCAAGGGATATGGGGAAAAAGCAGGAACGGGATACTGATTTTCGATGATCAACCATAAACATATTGAATGGCGGTGCTGGCTCAAAGGACCGAATGGCCTACTTCTGCACCTATTTTCTATGTTTCAATAAAATGAAGTCTCAACAGACAGCTAGAAAGGCACCTGTTCATTTTTTAACACATACACAGTTTCCAGTGGCAATAAACTGATAACTCCGAGTGGGCCCTCTGATTTTTCATTGTCTATCTCCGCAACACAGGAACATAAAAAAATAGAACTAGGAGTAGGATGTTTGGTCCTTCAATTCTCTTCCACCATTCATTAAGTTAAAGACTGAACATAATGTCCAACTTTATTTTTCCATCACCATTCTTTTGATATGCCACAGGCTGTGGAGGCCAAGTCATTGGACATTTTTATGGCCGATTCTTGACGAGTACAGGTGTCTGCGGTTATGGGGAGAAGTCAGGAAAATGGGATTGAGGGAGAAAGATAGATCAGCCGTACTCCCACACTGTTGGTGGCTGTGTGGGAGTACGGAGGCAGACCACTCGCATATTTTCTGGAACTGTGTAAAGATAAGGCCAAAGGTACACAAAAATGCTAGAGAAACTCAGCAGGTGCAGCAGCATCTATAAGGCCATACTGGGAAAATGTTAATGCAGCTGTAAATAATATCTTGGGTTATAAAATCCCAAATACCTGCCCTGTGATGTATCTGGGGCGTATTAAAGATAGTGTAAAAATAGAAGATGCATATTTGATTAAAGTTTTGCTTGCAGCAAGTAAGAAGGCCATTACCAGGCAGTGGCTTAATGAAAAAAGTCCAAAACAGGAACAGTGGTTAGAAATTGTGCGAGACATCGTTAATATGGAGAAATTGACATATTCCTTGAGAGTCAAGGAGAATTCATTTGAGAAGATCTGGGAAAAATGGACTGTTTATTTGAGCCATGACACCAATTAGATAAATGCCGAGCTAGATATGGGAAGATTGCGTTATATAGAACTAGATGGTATGTTTGTATGAATGTTGAATTATCTCCAGATAACTAATCAATGTAATGTTTTTTCTTTTTTTTATTTGGTAAGTGAACCACACGGTCTTATTCCAAATTTTTTTTTTATTTACTTCTTTTTTTTTTTCCCCGATCTACTTATTTTTTTATTTTGATTGCTGTTTTTCTTACTTTGTTTTATTTATGGTGATGGTGTTGCACTGTTTTGAAAATATCTCTTAAAAATCAATAAAAATTTAAGTGAAAAAAAAAGATCAGCCATGATTGAATGGCGGAGTAGACATGATAGGCTAAATGACCTAATTCTGCTCCGATAGCTCAACAACTATGAACTTATGATAGAGGAGATATGCATCTGTGAACAGGACAAAGTCCTCAGTCAGCTTTTATAGCTGGGCTGCACAATTCTACAACTGCTCTGAGGTTACTCAGAAAAACAGCTAAGGTTCCGTTTAATTCATCATCCAGTAGATCTGCTACAACCAAGACAGAATCAGCCTTGATGTATTGTGATTGAATGGTCTGCAGGTACTCACTGTCTCGGTTTGCATAATCACAATGAAAAGCAGGTCAAGATGCCAATAAACAAGGTCAATCGTTTCAGGAGAAAAAAATGAAAATGGAAACAAAAAGTTGCTGTGGAAAAGGAATAAGGAGTATTTTAACAGTCCTGGCAATAACACTGTTGTCATCACCTTTACACGTTTAATGTACCTTGATTCTCCCTCTTGATATTGCCCACAAGGTAACAGGCAGTTTCTGAATTTATCCCTGTTCTCGATGTACGATTCCATGCCTCTTATAAACTCCTGCACAACCTATAAATAACACAGCTCAAATAAATTCAGAAAGTAATCCTTTATTCCTGGTACAACAAAAAATAATTTCACACCGCAGTACATGTGACAATAAAATACCATTGAACCATTGGGCAAATGTTTCTCTTCAGTGCTGGGATGTTTAAGTACAACTGAAGTAACTTCCTCGCCAAGATCAAATATGATCAGGAGCTGGAGTAGGCCACCAGGATGCCACAAACCTGCCCTGCCATTCGATGTTGGCTTCACCTTTTCTGTGCCAGTTCCCCATAACTCTTAAATGGAAGCAAGTACAATAGTGGCTTTAAGGTTTTTTTGTATGTGCACAAGGGTATTCAGGGAATGGAGGGATATGGATCACATGCAAGCAAACATGGCATCATGTTTGACACAGACATTGTGGGCCAAATGGTCTGTTCCTGTGTTGTACTGTTCCATGGACTGGGACTTAGTCTGTGTGTCCTTGTGCTTCTTCAAACAAAGCATTTGACCAAAAGCACTTGAAAGAACCAACTCTAAGGACAGAATTGTCATTTCAAACTTGACTTACAGTGAACAGTACATTTCCAATTAATATCACTAGCCAACTCCCATTACTGACAAATCCTAACACATAGCAGCCAAGATATAAAATAACATACTTACATTTGGATAGCGTGCGTGCTTCCTCAAAGATTGATAGAGCTTCTTTTGAAAAATTGCCTGGTCTAAAGCTACAATAAGTAAAAATTAAAATGAGTTGAATTTATTTTGGATGACTTAAACACACATAGAATCTGAGAGATTGCTAAATGTTTTATGGTTTTGCTTTGTATTCAATTGTTTTTCCTATGGTTTTGCTGCCCTGAATGATCACTCATTCCACTATACGTAAAGCCAAAAATGCAGGCCTGTATCTGTCAAACTAAACAGTGGATAAAAGCAAAATACCATACCAAAAATTCTGGAAAGATGAAATAAGATCAAAATATAAACAAAACAGACACCACGTAGAGAGTAATAGCATTATTTTAAAATGGCAAACGTTAGCGATGCAAACGTTAACGATGCAGTGCTCAGGCTAGTATGAGGAAGCATTTTCAAAAGAGATTTTTTTAAATTAATGGACCAAAACTGAACATTTGTTATAAAATATTAATTGTTATTAACTAACTAAATTGTGGAAAGGACATGACAATCAATGTTTCAGGACAATAATCACAGGTAATTCACTAACTGAAAAATAAATTTAAGAAACAAACTATAATTTCACAGTATGAATATTAGTTATACAATGTTTTACAGTTTTAAGTATTGTTTGAACACTTGGATTGAAATAAATTCCACTTTATATGATACAATGTGTTATCATAGCATTTAAAACAAAGCTCATTGCAAGGTGTAAACAATATCTTTTTTATAAACATACTTAGTTTATTTGGTAGATTTCCATATTTCAGAATCACTCCTGCCGTTTTTAGCAACTGTACAAATACTGTATCATCATCCACCTCTCCCTCCTCAGCAGACGCTATTCGTTTTCTACCGCCAATTTTGCTTTTCTTCGCCGCTAAGATAAATTATCACACAACTCCTCATTAAACAAAGATTGTAAAAATAAACCTCCAAAATTTACAGTGTAGTGTTTATAATCATTTCATTATCAACATGCTAAATGACAGAGAAGAATCAGTATCATACCACAAATTTCATTTACAACACAGTCAATCAACATTTCTCAGTTTTCTATGTTTAACAGACACTTTGGGCATTTTATCTGCAACATACAATTTACATTTGGTGTAAAAACTTTGCAATGGATGAAATAATCCCCGTTTTGTTATCCATTATTAGCATCAAGCAGCTAAGAGCACCAATAGTATTTCCATCAATTAATGTATCTTAGTCTTTGTACTGAAGTGTCAATGGCATCAATTAATGTATCAGTCATTGTACTGAAGTGAAATGGAGCAGTTCATTTATGCTAATTTTTTTAAGGCACTCACATTATTTTAGAGAATGCTATACTTCCTATAAACTATCAATTAATGACAGAAATATGGCACCTAACCACAGAGACTGGTTAACATGCAACAAAAGCTTTTCATTGTACGTAGGTACACGTGGCAATAAACTAATCATTAAACCATTCTAACAAGGACATTTAGTAAAGTAGATTCCTCTACTATTTCAAAGTTATCATTGACAGTTTTAATAATTAACTTTAATAAAATTACCCACTGTGTTATCATTCTGATGATTTCCATCTTTGACATACAGTGCCCTCCATAATGTTTGGGACAATGACCCATCATTTATTTATTTGCCTCCATACTCCACAAGCTAAAGATGGCTGCAATACAGGCCTGGTAGAGCATCACCAGAGAAGATACCCAGCAACTGGTGATGTCCATGAATAGCAGACTTCAAGCAGTCATTGCATGCAAAGGATATGCAACAAAATACTATACATGACTACTTTCATTTACATGACATTGCTGTGTCTCAAACATTATGGTGCCCTGAAATTGTGGGGGGGGGGGGGGACCATGTATAAACACTGCTGTAATTTCAACATGGTGAAACCAAAAAGTATAAAAATGGCTTTTACTAAAATCTGACAATGTGCACTTTAACCACATATGATTTTTTTTCTATTACAAATCTCAAATTGTGGAGCAGAGGCAAATAAATAAATGATGGGTCTTTGTCCCAAATATTATGGAGGGCACTGTAACTCTAACAATTACACAGTGACTCACAACTTTGGAGTGTCTAATCCATAGCTGCAATTTGAACTTAGAATGGCCAAATTTTAGATATTTTTATTCAGGAATAGATTTTGGCCATGGCACCAGGGACAAAAAACCCACACATCTCCTTCTTTGTAATAATGCACTAAACTGGCAAGTCGGTGAAACTGCATCAGTAAAACCAGCAAGTCGGTGAAACTGGAAAGGTGCTAATTGGAAGGGGCAAGATGGTAGAGCTGGAATGTTGGCGAATCTGGCAAGGTGGCAAAAATGGCAAGTGGAAGGGGCAAGTTGGTGGAGCTGGCAAGTTGCTAAAGCTGGCACATTGGTGGAACTGACAAGTCAGTGGAACTGGCAAGTTGGTAAGTGGAAGGGGCAAGTTGGTGACACTGGCAAGTTGCTAAAGCTGGCACATTGGTGGAACTGACAAGTCAGTGCAACTGGCAAGTTGGTAAGTGGAAGGGACAAGTTGGTGGAGCTGGCAAGCTGAAATTGATTCATCGGCATTGTATAGTATGCAAACGAACAAAAGTTTATGAATGATACGTTTGTGGGTTAACTTACTTGATTGGTCTTTGGCAATTACCACGTCGTCGTCGTCGGCTGACTTAGACAACCTTCTTTTAGCCACCATATCGCCGGCCTTGGGCCTGCTCCCAGCAGCTGACTGATGATCAAATTTGTACAGCCCGCCACTGCAGCCGGTTCACCGCGCATGCGTCACCACCTCCGCCGCGCCTCACTGCGCCTGCGTCAAAGCTGCTGTGCATTATGGAACCTGTAGTCTCTCTTCGTTAAGGTTCTAATTTCCTTCTGTGGGAGACAAAATACTGTGGTAGGTAAAGCCAAAAAAAACTGCAAATGCTGGCAGTCGAGTATCGCTTGAAGTGCGGTTCTGGCCTCTCAGAGGACGAGACTCAAATGAGACTCAGACGACTCTCTGAGCAAAAAGGAATTCCTCTGAAACTATGCCCCTTGTTAAAAAATACTCCCACTTAAATAAATGTTTTCTTCGCATCCTTCTTGTCAATCACCCCTGATAACTATACAGGTTTCTGCAGATCACCACTAATTCTTCTATTCCCCAAGGACTGAAGAAGGGTCCCAAACTGAAACATCATCTATCCATGTTCTCCAGAGATGCAGAAATCCAAAGATTTGCAGCTATCTTCTTCTTACATGGATGTAAATGTTGTAAATGACCTAAATGTGGAAGACCAACATCTGTAGTCTATCGTGTCTACCTGCAGTTAATACTTGTGTCTCCTAAATGGATCAATATATTATTACAGGAATAGACGTGTAACATTGCACATCTCCAGATTCAGGGACAGCTTCTTCCCAACTGATAACAGACAACTGAACCATTCTATCAACAACTACAGAGCGGTCGTGAGCTACCATCCAACTCATTCACATTGGGACACTCGGACTATCTTTAATCGGACTTCACTGGACTTTATCTTTCACTAAACATTATTCCCTTTATCACGTATCTGTATACTGTGGATGGCTCGATTGCGATCATGTAGAGCCTTTCTGCTGACCTCAGTACACGTGATAAAAAAAACTAAACTAAACTAAACTATATGTGAGTCTGAAGAAGGGTTTCGGCCCGAAACGTTGCCTATCTCCTTCGCTCCATAGATGCTGCTGCACCCGCTGAGTTTCTCCAGCATTTTTGTGCACCTTAAACTATATCCATAACCCTTTGTGTAAAGGAAAATTGGCCTCAGATTGTTAATGATAATTCTGATATTGTTTTCCCACAATAGCTAAATTGACAATAATAATTTCCCCAATTATATCAACATGTATGAAGTTCCACCACCGAGATCAAGTACACTTCCCATTCATGCAAGGGCAAGGGAGTGTACGTGTGCCTCAACGTACTGACGTCACGGGTTTACGCTCCGCGAACACAAGAGTGTGCGTGGTGGCGTCATTTCCTGCAGAAGATGGCGGAGCCGGAGTTGTTGCTGGATTCCAACATCAGGCTCTGGGTGGTTTTGCCCATTGTCTTTATCACTTTCTTCGTGGGGCTGATTAGGCATTACATCTCCATCCTCCTACAGAGTGACAAGAAGCTCACGGAGGAGCAAGTTTCGGACAGGTAGAGAAAACTATTCATCCAGTAATAACCATCTCCATGGAGACCATCTCCCTCAAGGGCTGTAGAAGGATTTGTCATTTTGTTGTATAGTAAATACGTTTGTATCGTAAATCTGCTTAGTATGGCGTTTGTAAATGCGTTTTTATGCTTCTCAACAGATCCAGCTTTTGCATTTTAATTCATTCTTTAATTATAATTTATTTGTAATCTCTCATTTCTAACCCACTGACCATATGCCATAACATATGCAAAGGGTTGAAGTAGAGGAAAATCTGCTTGTTGGACTCTGATAGTACCTGTTACCAGTTGTTTCACGTTGGTTTGGATTCCAGGGAAAATGAGATCACCTTACAGGAACAATGCAGAAAGAAAGAATTCTGTGCACACACAATGCTCAACTGAAGGATGGAGATTAATCATGCCATCTCTGAGATCTTTTGGCAGCTGGGGAGGAAATGGACAGGTGATATTTTGGATCAGGAAGAAGGGTTGTTGTATATTTCCTTCCCCAGATGTTCCCTGACTTGCTAGGTTTCTCCAGTGATTTGTGTTTTGCTCAAGATTTCAGCATCTGCAGTCCCTTGTGTCTCCATCTGAGGACTGTTATTGTTTTGAAAGCAAGTTAGGTTCCTTTGGATGATTATTCACCTTATGATCATGGCTGTGCCTTTTTTTTCTGCAATTATATTTGAAACAGATTGTAGAATTTGTGTTCTACAGTAATAAATGTGAGTAGTTAAAAAAACAAACTTGTATATGAGAGAAGCTGCCTCAATGTCAAGTATCAGCTAGAGTTATGCAGCACTTTTCAGTCGTTCTTTGAATTATGAAAAAATATATAATTTTTTTTACCCTAATATTCTAGCTTAATTTTGGAGTCTGTTGTTTGAATTGAGAGTTTTAGTTTCACTGTTTATAACTTGCAAAGGTGATACATTTTTAATTAAGTTTTCAACAGATGTAGATACTGAATCGACAGAGTCTAGAAGTTTCTTAGACCAGTCATTTCAGAAGCAGTTTACTTATTGAGTTTGACCAGTGATTAATAGCAAACACAGCCATTAGTGAGCTTTTGCATCCTGGTTTAATGTGAGTAAAGAACATCTAGGATAATGCGTACTTCAGACAAATTCACTGGATGACTAAAAACCTTGGAAATATGAGAAACAGTTAGGAGAACAATAATAGGCTGGTTAAAGTGGCAGAAAAAAATGAATATGGAAAACTGCTAAAGTGATGCACTGTGACAAAAATAATGTTGAAGAAAATAGCAGAGTTCCAAATGGTGTGCAAGTGTATAAGAACCGAGTATACATTTGCATAAATACTTGAAACTGTCAAAACATGCCAAAAGACTAGTTGATAAGACTTGGGGGTTCATTAAAGAAGCAAGTAGAACGAAAACAGGGAAACTAAGTTAAACCTTTTGTAAAATAGCTAGGAAGGCCACAAATAAATGTTGTCTATCCTGAAGCGTGCTCTTTAAGAAAGTCCGAGAAATAGTTTATTGGATTGGTTCTGCGGGTGAAGGATATATGACGCAAGGTTAGTGTGGAGAAACTGAAGAAACCGTAGTTCTCTTTGGGGATTGGTTTTGGAGGGAAGTTGAGACAAGATTTGGTTGAAGTGTACAATATCATGACAGATTTACTCAAGATAATGTTAAGTTGTTTTGGTTCATAGAAGTAGCTATCAGATGAACGTGACTAGATCTAAATGTTTTTAAACATTTTGAAAAGAAATAAGAATGATGAGAATTACAAGTTAAACATGGTTTCTTAATAAATCCATACTGCCCATTAGTTTAGGTTGTCTATGAGTGCTACTTCCTCTATAGCCCCCGCTTCCCCCTCCATTAAACCAATTGCCTCATTAAAAATATTTTGACTGTTTCCAAAACCCCATGCTGGCTTTTAAGTTATCGTTTTTATTTTGTCAAATATTGTTTTCCTCTCCTTTAAATCTGCCTTCATCTCGCTCCTTTCCTGATTCAGATTTTTACCCATGTCACTCAATGTAAGTAGCGATAAAAATCACTAATGGTATCCTAAGTGAACTGTAATAAGATTATCTTTCTGAGCCATCACAGCCTTTCATGCAATCAATTGTTATTCTCCAGTGGGCCTTCTACTGGGTGGATATTGTTTGTTACCTTGTTTATCTTGAGTCATAATCAGAGTCATCTGCAGTGGATTCTCCCTATTCCCAGTAATCTCTGACCTCTCCCTATCATTTGCTTTCCTTGTAATCTTGGACAACTGTGCCAGTGCGGGGGCGGGGGGGGGGGGGGGGGGGGGGGTTGTTGACAAAAAATGTCTTGATTGGGGTATGCAACTGGAAGAGGCATTATTTCAGTGGTGCTGAGAAGGGAAGTGTTATAGGGATATGGACCAAATGGAGATGAATAGGACTATCTTGTATAGGCATCTTGGTCAGCCTAGACAAGTTGGGCCAAAGTTCCCATTCTGTGTTACTCCATGACTTAATGTTTAGAGGGAGATTCTATAAATGTAATTGATAGCGTGGTTTTCTGCTGTTTGATGGTGCTCAAGTGAAATAATTGTACAAAATAACCACCAGATGGAGTAAATGCAAACTAAAGTGTCAATCACCATTTAATGAAGGTTAACAGGTAGTATTGCTGATGTTGCCACGTGCATATTTAAGCCTGTTCCTCGTGGACTATGGCTTCTCCTTAAACAACCAAGCAGCTTTTTGGTACATAGCTTTGCATTTGTCTGTTACATACAAAGGTTTTGTTACAAATGTTACTTTCAAGTTGGCGTATTCCATATATGCAACAATCAATTCTGTTTGAATGCAGATTATCAAACTACTTGAATGTTAACCCATCTGCTATAGTTTCCATTTACTTCTTGAGTGTTAAAAGTGAATGTATTTTCTATTGCAGTCAAATTCTGATCAGAAGTAGAATTTTGAGAGAAAATGGAAGATATATTCCAAAACAGGTAATTATTTCCTTCTCTCAGCCATCTAAAATCAACTTTCTGACATTGGGCCAGCTAGTATGGGTTTGTCAGTGCGGTTTGGATAGCTTTCTTTCTTATGCTTTTATCAATGCACTGGTCATTCTGTGTGTTCACCTATTACTGACCAAGCTCTGTCCTGCCTCTCCTCTTTTCCATCTTTCTTCCCCCCCCCCCCCTTCAGACAATCAGTCTGAAGATGGGTCACGATCCGAAACGACACCCATCTTCTCCAGAGATGCTGCCTCACCCACTGAATTATTCCAACATTTTATCTTTCTTTGGTATCAACCAACATCTCCAGTTCCTTGTTATTACATTCATACTGTACCAGTGCTGTTAGGAAAGAATATCTCCGGTTGGCCATTCAAGAAATTATATGGAGAAGCTGAGGAAATCCTTTTTACCTTCCACATCTCCCATTCCCTCAAATTATAAATAACTCAGAAGAAATTGGGGTCTTAGCCCACAGGAAATTTGTGTCCTGGATACAATCATCTGTAGTGCCAGTTCTAGCCAGAAACCAGCTGTCCTACAATGTGCCCAAGTCTCATTTAGTTTGTGCTTCATTTATCAAACCAACAACGTTTATGTTTTTTCCCCTTGGTGGGATTGCAAAACATTTTAATTTAGTTCATTTTGATGATTTTCCTATGTTTAACTTTCTAGTCTTTCCTAACGCGGAAGTATTATTTTAACAATCCGGAAGATGGATTTTTCAAGAAGACCAAAAGAAAGGTTGTTCCACCCTCTCCCATGACCGGTAATTGATTCTTTCTCTGTTTGTAAGTTTTGCACTTGGCATGTAACTTACTTTTCATACTCTGTATCAATACTTCCAAAAATTAAATCAATTAAAGATGTCTCCTCTATGGAGTCTTACATGCAAAATGCTGTCAAAGTTGGGTGTAAAAACTGTATTTTAAACACAATCAAACAACTATGAAGTGCTTTGGCTATAAAGTCACAGCATGTGGTGATAAATTTCCCTGAGCAAGAGCCAGTGTGTTACAAATGGTAATACTGAGATTAATCCGAAGAATTGTTATAACTTCCTGTTTTCAGACCCCACTATGGTGATGGACATGATGAAAGGCAACGTCACCAACGTACTTCCCATGATTCTTATTGGTGGATGGATCAACTGGACCTTCTCCGGTTTTGTCACGAGTAAGTAATGCACTGTTAAACATGATAAACTAAATAATTGAAGTTCTGATATTTAACGTTTGACAAACATCACTCACAAGCTGGTAACTCAATTCTTCCATATAAAGATATTTTCCTCCAACTGAAGCTATAAATTTAATTCTCTTGTTACAGGTCTTGCTATTAATCCAGAACTTGCAGCATCCTCTTCATGTAGAATTGGGAACCAGACCTAATTTTGTATTCAAATCCAAATTATGTTAACTGCCACCTTACCCAGCTGATCTTTACTTGAGTCTCCAATTGCATGTCAACATTGAATTTCATTTCTTCAGCATTTTTACGAGAACATCATCATCAAAAACCTACAGGCCTATATTGTGTCCCAAATTTTACCTGTCCCATCATTTGATCCAAACATACTTGCATTTACTATTTCATGCAGAACGTAAACCAATATAGCACAGGAACAGGCCTTTGGCCCATAATGTCTATGCAGACCATGAAGTCAAATTAAACTAACCCCATCTGCCTGCACCTGATCCATATTCTTCCATTCTTTGGATATTCATGTGTTTGATGAAATGTCACTTGTGTCTGTTTCCATCACTTGTCTGGCAGCGTGTTCCAGACACTTGCCACTTTAAAGAAAACTTGCCTCGCACATCTTCTTAAACTTGCCTCTCTCGCCCTAACGCCATGCTTTCCAGCCTTTGGAGGAAAAAGACCAGCTATATTCCCTATCTATGCCTCTCATAATTTTATACACTCTCAGGTCACTCTCTGCCTGCAACAATAGAGAAACCAATTCAATTTTATCCAACATCGCTTTATAGCTAATACTCTTTGTATTAAATTGAATTCATCCGGATCTACAAATTACACTCAGGCCTCTGAATACTTTTGTTAAAACCCACTAATGTGTCTACTCTTTTGCCATTAAAGCCCTCATTAAACATTATATAGATAGAAGTTTTATGGTTAGACGCTGTTGAAATCTTTCAGTGTTGTTTCTTAATCACTCCCTGCTATAATGGGTGATTAAAGTAGTCCCAATATAGTTTTGTTACCATATTTTAATGTCTTCTTGAGTGGCATGGTAGCACAGCAGTCGAGTTGTTGCCTTACAGCGCCAGAGACCCAGGTTCAATACCGACTACAGTTGCTGTCTGTACGGAGTTTATATACTCTCCCCACGCCCGTGTAGGTTTTCCCCAGGTGCTCTGGTATCCCTCCTGCACTGCAAAGACACAAAGGTTTGTAGGTCAGTTGACTTTGGTAAAGACTGTGAATTGTCCCCAGTTGTGTAGAATTATGCTAATGTATGGGGATCGGTTGACGGCATGGACTTGGTGGGTCAAAGGGCCTGATTGCGAGCGGTATCTCTAAACTAAACTAATGTAGCTGGGATTCTTATATCTGTCCTTAGTCCTACCAGAATCTCTTGGAGTAACTGATATGGAGCAGGGACCAAATGGATTTCCCACTTATTTTCTTGACTTCAGTTTACAGAAAATACCTGTTGTGTTGAAATGTTGTATCCGTTCCATTGTATTATTTTGATGTTTATTTTTCTAATTTATAGTGGCAAAGTAACATTACAATTCTGGTTGGTACTACCAAGTAGTGCAGATTTCAAATGTGTGATTAGGAAATTGAAGTTGGAACGCTTTTACAAATACTATCTTTTTTTTCTCTTTAGCAAAGGTCCCCTTTCCTCTGACATTACGTTTTAAGCCCATGTTACAGCAGGGAATTGAACTACTCTCACTGGATGCTTCCTGGTATGTTGAAAAATACACAACTTAAAACAACTCGTCAGTAAATATCTTGATTGCACTTTGCAGATGTGAACTAAAATCAAGCAGAACCTAACTTTTCACTAACGTTAAACGTGCACTAAATAAACTTTTTTTTCTTATTATGATCTAAGATATTTGAGCTTGACGTGCCTAACGTTCAGTTTTCCACCACATCTCAGTTATACATTTCAACTAAAAAGTGTAAATCTTTCACAGAATAGTGGAACATTTCGGGTTAAACCAATTATATCGTAATATGCGACTGATTATTTAATTTTGATGTAACCTATAGACTTTGAACTTCATACCTATTTTCAAATTTATTATTTGTTATGGTAAGGGTTTTACAGAACTAGAAATGTTATTTTTAGGCAGTGATTTTTGGCTGACTTAATTTGTGAGGCAGCCGCAAAAAGTTTGAGGATAGTGCTTGAAGGAATGGTTACTGAGTTAAACTCAAGGATGAAAATGTGCATCGAATGCTTTTTCTCAATGGATGGGATCTGTCCAGTGAGTCTAATTCTTTTAGCCATTTGACCTGTTCGATGTTACATTAATTGTCCATTAAAGTAAGACCGGAATAAACAAAGGCTGTGTCAGGTTCTGATAACTCATAAGACCACTGAAAATTCAATAGAGCTATTGATTTTTAAATGGAAGCTAGATCAATTGAGTCATTTAAAACTCCATCAAAATCCTCATGAGTTTATATTAAGATTCCTAAATCTATCTCTTTAGTCCTATATCTTTATTCTTCCTGTCTTTTAGCAGTACTCTTCCTTCAGCTTGCTCAATAATTCATACGAGAATTGTTTATGATTCCATGAGACTTTAAAAGAGGCTGATGTAAAATGATCCATGGTACTATTTTGAAAAATAGGGGTGCTAGATTCAGTTTTTTTAAAACAATACTAATACTTTGCACAGAAATCAAACTGCTGGAGGAACTCAGTGGGTCAGGCAGCATCTGTGGAGGGAAATTAACATACAAATTTTTTTTGTCCGGGTGTATGCTGAGCTAAACATAGCTTATTTAGCTATTATCATTTTTGATGCTACATGTGTGGAGAGAAATGGACAGATGACAATTCAGGTCGGGACATATCCCTTGCTAATATTGCTAAAAATAGCTTATTCAGCCATTATGTTAATGCTGCATGTGTACGAATTAGCAGTTGTGTTTCCTACATTGCAAGAGTAACGCACTTGAAAAATACCTCATTATCAGTATGTAAAGCAAAGTTGGGTAACCAGAGTTGTGAAAGTCATTATAAAAAAAGTTAATTTGCTTTCTTAATATCGCTGATATAAGCAAAATATAGAGAATCAAAGCGCAGGTTATAACCAATACAAAAACATTATTGGTGGGCTCTTAGTGAATCTATTATCAACAATTCGTGGTTCTTAAACAAGATAGAATGAAAGATAATATTTTTATTCAAATTATTCTGAAAGCAGTTATTTTCTTTTTGCAGTTATTTAAGCACACTTATTCAATGTTCATATGTGATTTTAAAGGAAGGAACAGCCAGTAAATCACTGTTTGTGAAGTCATTCCTGGCTAGATCAGTCCTTGGGTAAAAAGAGAGTCAGAATGATAATTTAATAGAAGAAAATAGAACAAAAGAATAAGAAAACATGAACGATGTACCATTTGATTTTTGGACCATTTAATCAGTTTTGTCCCTTGCCTGATGGGAGATAACTGTGAGAAACAAAGAAAAATTCACTTGTTCTGATTTTGGCATATTGATTTGATGGCATATCGGGGTTAACTGTATGTAGCCAAAGTTGATAGTGGAGGAACATTGCCATATTTACTTTTAGCAATTTTCTTCATGTTAATTTATCTTTTCTGTTTTTTCAGGGTGAGCTCTGCCTCTTGGTACTTTCTGAACGTGTTTGGACTCAGAAGCATGTATTCCCTGCTCCTGGGACAAGATAATGGTAATCACTGACTTAAATGCTTAGACGTTTTGATGCTTTGATGCACGTCTCGCTTCGAGAGCATTGAGAATTGGCTGTGAAAAATTAGGTGGGACGTTTTTAAATTAACCAACAATGGTATCTCATGTCAGCAAATTATGCTACTGCCTGGTGCTTAAAGTCTGATTGAATTTAAAAAAAATAATGAAACAGTCTACGAATCATGGAACATCAGCCTTGTGCTTTTGTTCAATGTCATATAATTTTGGAATTCTTGCAACCATTAGATCCTTTCGAATCATGAACGTCAAAAGTTATATGTCAAAAGGACAAGTCGTCTTTTCGATTTTATACTCTAGGTGTAATTTAAGGATTTGATGTGATAAATTAGGATTGCTTTTTTTTAATAGGATAATCTTTTTTTACACTGGTTGCTATATTTGGAAATTTCCAGTAAAAATTGACTAAAATTTCTGAAAGCATCTTTACAGATTCTGAGATTTGCTGCACAAAGTAAACCATTTTATGTGGAGCTGTTTACTGTGTTCAAACTGTTTACCTCTTCAACTGAAGATGTTCCTCTGTTGATAAAATGTTGGTCTTTTCAGATGTTTTAAGTAGTTTCGCACACTTTAACATAGAATCCATTGAATTACAATAACAATCTTTGTCTGTTATTGTAGCTGCAGATCAGTCACGTATTATGCAAGAACAGATGACGGGTGCTGCAATGGCAATGCCTCCAGATACAAATAAAGCTTTTAAGGTTTGTTATTTAAGTACCTTACCACAAGAAATGTTGTTTTAGTTCTCCACTAGCTCTTATTATTTGTATTAATTACACGATATTGCATTTAATTATAATTAAGAATTAATTGATCCTGAGCCCCAATTGCTGCTAATTTGAATAATACTACAGAAGTTGGTTGTATATTTTTTAAACACAGAAGTGGATGAAAAACGATACAATTTTTATTAATAAACTACAAAGATTCATTTTTAGGAGTTTGTAACTGGGCGGATTAATTTCTATCTTTCTGCGAAGATGGTTAAGAGAATTTGTTGCCTGGATAAGTTTAAATCCTAGAACTTTACAGGAATGAACTGGTGATTGTCAAGAAATCCTATATATGTATGAAAACTGGCACTGTGGAATACTAGAGACTTGGTAGTATTAATAAGAATAGGGTGAAAATTGGAGAATAATAGGAATTTAAGTTGGAATAACCAATCTATTTAGCAGTGAAAAACTAAAATTACAGAAACTATATTCCTTTTCATTCTAAAGGCTGAATGGGAAGCATTGGAAATCATGGATCATCAGTGGGCCTTGGAGGAAGTGGAAGAAGAGCTCATGGCCAAGGATCTTAATTTTGAAGGAATGTTCAGCAAGGAAATGGAGACATCGATGTTTTGAGGCAACTTTAACCAGAATCCCAAATTAAATTTCTCATAAACTTGGGTTTGCAGTAAGACTGAAATTTCTCCTCGACTTAAAAATTCACTTGAAAATATTAGAAATGTCTTTTAAAGCTTCAAGTTACACAAGCCACTGACTTGATACTTTACTGTGAATTTGAAAGCCATTGGCATAAAGATACTAATCAAGAATAGATTGTATTGTTTCTTATAACATCCCAGGAATTGTCTCCCTGTTCATTCATAAAATGCAAGTCACTTCGTCTAAGGTGTCCATGACCAAACGTGTTGGATCCCTCCTTTGTTAAAACCATTGTGGTGTGGGGAGAGTACTATTCTCATGTGGGTGAGGGTGTTTTTTGAGATAATGTTGCAATATGTTATTTTGGAGTTCTTAAAGTTCAAATTTAGAATTTTGGAGTTCTTAAAGGTCATAATTTATCTTCATCTTGTGTCTATCAAGTTTTTTTGCATATTAATACTAAGGGAACTGGGGTAAATAGGATGGGAATATGTGGTTTTCCTTTAACCATGTTGAAATTGTGACTGAGAAGTTACAGGTTTTGCATTATGCCCATTTTGATGATTTCACTGTAAACTGGTGTCTGGAAAAGAACAAAAAAAAATATCTCATACAATATATTTTAAATTTAAATTTATAATTTCTAAGCTGAGTTCCTTCTCCCCGCTAACTGCAGAAATTGAAATATCACAAGAAATTTAACTAGCAATGTCATTCAGAGATGAACTCTGCATTTGCATTATCTTTGCTCTAATCATGAATTAGCTTTTCTATTCCTGTAATTTTGCACTTTATGGTTACAGATCGGTGGCACTCAGTTCACTGCTTTCTCTGTTAGTGTGAAAGGGAAATGTGGAGCTGTTTTTAAAATGAATAATTTGTCCACTTTTGGTTTGGAAACATAACCTTGCTAGGACACTGCGTCAGTGTTTTGAATATGCTCTTGTGGTAACAAAAGTATTTTAAGACAACTGATCAATGTGTGCATTTCTGACATGATATTGCCCATTTGTTCAAGGGCAAGTAAAAAGAAAACTGATTACCCTATTTGTTGCATCCTGTAAGTTCAGAGAAAAGCTAAACTATCTGGAGAAAATCCCAAGAACTTCCTGTCTGTACAATTGAACTGATCTCAACCAGGCCAGAGATAGTTTAATTCTCATTCTGCAGGAGATGCTTTTTTGTTACCACCACCCCCACCTAACAATTAGGATGTGTGTGAACATTTGACACTGACAGATTTGGATAAGTGTTTGGTGCACATTATGGACAAGTCGCCCAAGGAAATGCTCCTTAAAAGTTTACAAGTGAAGTATTGGAATTGGCCAAGGATTTGTGTGTCAACAATTTAAATAATTAAATTGTGAAAAACTTAGAAACAACAAAAAAGACATATTAACTGCCAGTATGAAGAAGGATTCCAACCCAAAACGTCACCTATCTATGTTCTCCAGGGATGCCTTTTGTGTATTTCCTTGGCAAACTGATTATTTTGCTTCATCGTATTTATTGAGCCACTCAGTTAGAGAGAACTATAAAAGGTTTTGTTTCAACTGCATGGTATGCACTTGGGATTAAGCCATCAAGTCCCACCTATTTCTCAACCCCTCGGTCTGATTACCTGAGATAAAGTCGTGTTGTTTCTCGACCAAATTGCAGTAAAATGATGGTCCACTTGTTTCCAAGACTAGTTTTGCATACACGTTTAACATCCTTTTAATGTTTAATGTTAATTTGTAAACAATATATTCCATGGCATGCTGCTGATAAACCCATCCAATAAATGGATGTTTGTGTGTATGCATTCTGGTATGATTAGTATCAAATTTTGCCCTTGCTTACTTTTTTAAATTTTATTACTATAATGGCTTTGAATTCTTTCCTGATGAAGTTGGCTTACAATACGATATGGTGTTTCAGGTACGACTGGCCCTTCATTTTTTCTCACAGACAAAAGGGTAGTGAGAGGCTATTTGACACTTGCTTAGCAATGTTCGAATTTCTATGATATTTCTATCATCTTCCACTCCATTGCAAATCATGTTTCCGAACATCTATCTGCATTTGATATACAACTAAACCTGACAAGTTGGGCTTTGACGCTATAATATGCCTAGCTTTGCATTTCTCGTCTGAGTCGAGCTGTGTCATCTGGTGAAGGCTCAATAAATTGGCCATTACGAAATATGAACATCAATAGGCAGATAAAGTTTTGTGTGTAACTAATAACTATATAACAGCACTGTATTAACATTCCAACACAACTTTCATTCTGATGAAAGGTCATAGAATTGAAATGTTAACTTTTCTCCAGAGATGTTGCTTACTCTGCTGGACATTTCCAACATTTTTATGTTTGTACTAACATTCCAGTAACGGTCTCCTTTCAAGGATACCCAGATTATTATTATTATTATTATTTGATTTGTTTGCAACAATTAAGTACTTCTGGGCATGATGGGGGTGGGGTGCAGTATAACATTCTATCGCCGTTGTACAAAGTTAACAACTTGTACCTTGTTGCTGTTGTATAAACATTACTTTTACTTGGTTCTCCTTTGTCATAGAAGCCTTTCAGATGAAAGTTACAAGTTCATAAAGTGTAACAAGAGATAGCGAGGAGCATGTAAAATGTAATCATGTGCCCCTGGGGAGGTTTTTAGACTTGCATTATTAACATTTCATTCTGGAGACTTTCTTTAGCAAAATTGGTCTTTATTGTTGGTGTTATAGGACAGTTTCTTTAATGGGTTTAAAGCTCAATTCTGTGTTCATTTGATTAAAAAAAACACTTGCTCATTAAAGCCTGAGGCCTGGTCTGGTGTAATAGTCAATGTTTTGTGAATAACAAGAAAAGGCATTTCTGACAATTGTCTCTATTTTAAGAACCTGACTTTCAAACCTGTATAGCAAAAATGTGTGGTTTGCAGCTTAAACTAAAAGTATCAGAAAATCTTGGTCTATCGTTATTGCATTAAAAGGGCAAGAAAATGTATAGATGGTTAAATGTAAATTGAGTATCTATAGATAATTGATAAAGAGCTTGTTAAAATATCCGCTGATATTGCTGATTTTAATGCATGAGTTTTTTTATCCTTTTGAATTTGTGAGATTTCACAAAATACAAAAATCAGATGAGTTTCGGGAGTAGTGCTGTCGAAGATCCATCATTTTTCCAATGGGATCATTAAAACTAAGGAATCATAATCTGTTTCTCGTACAGGTCCACCACTGATTTTCTGGTTTCAGAGCCATGCCAAATTATCCAGTTTGCCGGGCCATAGAGGTCACGGCCCCAGGATTCAAACGGTGTGCAAGGGGCCTGCAAAGTCGGTCTCGGAAGTTGGCACTAGCTAGGCTGGAGTTCCAGAGCCCTGGCCGCAGGGGGAAAAATTGATCCTCCGATCAGAAGTTCAGCCCCAATACGGTAGAGGTTGGCTGCCTCACCCAGCCTTGCTGACACAATTTAAGGGAGGGGGGTGGGGGGGGGGGGGGGGGGGATTTCAAATATGCTCTCGTAATTTTGTCCTGATCGAAGGAGGTGTTCGACCATCAGCTGTTGAAAAATCAGTAGTGGACCTGTACAAAGAATTTCTAATAAGCCAATCCAAGAGTCCACCAAGGAACACGTGTTTCTCAAAGGGCCATTAGACAATAAAATTCACTTCAGCATTAGTCATTTTCCAGTTTTTGTTTCATTAAATATGAAGTTCTTACTTTTAGAAACTATGTAACAACAAAAACGCCCATCTTTTTTGTATTAATTTTCAAACCAATTTTTGCACGTCAAGGTTTTGACACATCGTATGTCCTGCTGAGAAATGCTCATTTGGAAAAGTCCAAATGAGTCCATTGTTTCAGTATGTCACATTTCTGACGTATTAAATACTGAAGAATGAGTCTCCCTGCTTCACCCTCCTGATAGGAATGGGCTCAGTCTTCACTTCTATGCCCTTGTTCATAGTAATTAAATTTAAGTTAAGGTGCATAATAAGATCAATAAATTGCTTATTGATCTTCATATGACATAAAGCTTTTATTACTTTGACTAACCTCATCGCAAGCTTTGGATAAATCATCAAAGCCAGAGACTTGCGGTTCTTTTGACTACATTTTCAATCTATTTTGACTACAACCCATGGTAGATGCTAGAAAGCCCTTTCAATGGATTTTAAGGTCATTGGCTTAAATTAATCTAGTCTTGGTTTTTTAATGAAAAATCCCACATAAAATGGAGCTGATCGAAAAAGACCTCCAATTATTGATCATTACCATGTCATCCGACTCTTGGTATGAAGACTTCTTGCTTTAATATTGTTCATATTGCTCCTACACCATATACAAAAAGAATAAAATGGCACTAACATAGCCATGGCATTCTCTTGAACTCACCAGATTTAATTCAATTGGGACCAACAGCTGTATTTATTTTTGAGTACATCAAAGGCTTCTCCAATCTTAGCAGCAACAATTGGGTATAATGGATACGAATTGTTGATACTATTCCAGCCAAGTCTAAACTTGGTGATATCTACACGGTTATTATAAATCACAAACCAAGATATACAAATCCATCTAAAACTCCAATATTTCCGAGACAGACTAATTGAGTTGCCCATAAACCTTCTGTTCTCATTAAACAACTTCTGCAATACTAAATATGCACTCATTCGTTTCTAAACTATTGCTTTGCACTCAAGTTAGGAAACTCCTTTCTCGTGTATCTGCAAACACCTCCATCGCAATCCAAGAGATTTAATGGGAAACTTACCGTTTCTGAAATTTGTTTGGCTGGCAATCAATTCATTACAACTAGAAAGACTAAGAATAGATGCCCATGCTTCATGAAAGGCCAACTGGACAATGTAGCAGAGAAGAGCTGTTGTTCCTAAGTGAAAGTTAACACCTTGAGAGAGCAAAGCCTTTTCTATCTGATTATCTGTAAATATGTAACTGAAGCATGGTCCCAATTGCTCTATGCTATTGTTCCCAATTGCTGGTGGTAAATACCACTTCTGCTGCTCTTATAGTTTTTCTACACTTTCAGTAAACAGTTACGCGAGCACACAGTTTTTCAACTTTTATCATTCAATTTGTGTCCTCTTCCATTATAGGGCCTCTGAAAGGTAAAATATATGAAAGCCTATGGAACCTAAATGGTTGAATGTGTACTCTAGTGTAACACAACAGATCGCATGAAAGTTTGACTTTTTCAGTGACTGGTTGACAACTGTCTTTTTATATTCACTCTATTTAAAAAATAAAATAAAATAAAACCCCATATTTAATAACCCTGTTCTCAGAAACTATCTGCATATTATTTTGCAGACAAACTTGCTCAGTTTTGTACGAGATGTTATTTTCATTATGTGTTTAATAAATTTTTTGAATAAGAATACTTGTTAAGGGTGACTTGATTATTTCTAATGTTCTCAAGGTAAGAAATTTGCATATTTTACATGGGGCGTCTATTCATTTACAATTATCAAAGTATTTGATTGTCAAACTAAAGCTGGTAGTACTAGTTTTTAAAGTTTAAAAAAAAAACCCATTGCAATCTCCTGACTCTGCAGCACATGTATTTACTGAAAAAGAGGTCAAATTTGTGGAGGCACCTCTCTGGGTCTGCTAATTAGAAAACTGGATTAGATGAGCTGAATGGAGACACAAGGAACTGCAGGTGCTGGAATCTTGCGTGGAACACAAAGTGCTGGTTAACTTAGCGGGTCAGACTAAAGAAGGGGCCTGAATGAAACGTTGCCTATCCATGTCCTTCAGAGATGCTGCCTGATCGGCTGAATTACTCCAGCACATTGTATTCTACTACGGATTAGCTGAATGTCTGTTTTGTATGACTTAAATTACTTTTCATTGAATTGAATTATCATTTATTAAATTAAATGGCTGTAACAATTAACAAAAATGTTACACTTGTCAGAATTCAACAGCAAATGAAAATTATATCTGTTAGTCTGCTATCGATCTTAGATCACATTTTTTTTGACGATTTTGCCTCTAAATCGTATATGTCCAGTGTAGGCAACTGTTACCACGAGAAATATTTTTAAGCTATGTAGGCAAGCATGGGAACCCTGCCATTGTTAAGAACATGGTACGAACAAAGATGATTATTTAATTAATTGTTCTTTTTTGTCAATTAATTGGTTATGGGAGAAACGTTAGCCAGGATGTAAATGCAATTTTTTAAACAGTGAATGAGATCTTCCATTTTTACCTGCAGTACCACAAATTTGTTGCTACCTCAGACATTGAACTATGCAGCATTCCCTCTGCACCAAATGTTACTCTGTACTATTCCCCCATGCAAATATCAGTTACAGTGCTGGTGCCAGCTACTGGGATCATTGATGACCTTGTGTGACTCCACACTTCTGTTTCTCTACTGTGAATAAAGTAGAAAACGATGAACCATCAGTACCAATTGTAAATAGATCTTTAATTGATTAATTCGCATGAAAAAACAAGGTTCATTTTGTTGTGCAGACAGTTTGAATATTAATAATTTATTATATAGCATAAGAGTTTATGTAAGTTGTGATATGCTTTGTTTTAGCCAGTTAGGAATCGATTTGAGATGCCCTCCCTAGTACTGTGCTGTTGTTAACTCTGATCTGTGTCAGTAAAACGGCTATGCCTGTTAACTGAGATTTCCAAAGGGATTTCATGTAGAAATTAATACTGCAAGCAAGAAGCTCAAAGATTTTATGGCATTATTATAGGTCATTGTGGCAGTAATTTGTGTTTCCAAAAGGAAGAACTAATCCCTTGAGAAATTCCTTAAACATGCAATTTAAAAATGAAAAATGTCCAATTTTTGTCATGAATAGTATTCTCTTTATCAGAAATGAAATGAGTTCAAGTGTACGGGACACAATGTAATGTGAATTACAACATTAACGATTTCTTAATGGCAGTAATATCTCTGGGTGATGTAATGAACAAACTAATATGTAGGTAATTTTTACAAATGTCTTGAAATTGTAACTTAGCCAAATTCCTAAATGTAAAAGGCAGATGATATCAGAAATGCCAAGACTTAATGGACTTAATGGACAAAAAAAAATGGTTTTCAGTATACATACAAGGCAGTTTCTCAGTAATAAAATTGTTGTCATGTCATCATGCCCTTGCATTTCAGTGATGATGCAACCAAAAAAATCTTGTTCACATTATTTCTGGGAATGTGCGTGTTTGTAATTTTACAGATCAGTAGCAGATGCGTGCTTTATTCTGTGATGAGAAAACATTTGTATGTGGCCTTGTAGATGTTTGATTTTGTTTTGGCAGATATACAGGCAACAAGTGCAGTCTGGAATCTTTCGGGAGGGAAAATAGCTAAAATTTAAAACATTGATTCAAGTTTGAAAGTGCCCCAGAAATCAAAAATACGGCAGAAATGACAATGTATTTTATGTGTAATAGCTATGTCTATGCATGCAGGTCCACAAGTGGCATGTGGAAAATAAATTACTGGCAAGACACACTGAAAGCCAATAAGGAGATTCCGTCTTGACAGAAATAAATGAGAGAAAGAATGAATACTAATTCATGGAATTAACTGATGGCAACATTTGATTGAATCAAATGAGAAAAAATCAACAGTATCAACTGGAGACAGAAACAGTGACATTTGTAAAGAGTGCACTGAAAAATCCTTCATTCTGATATGATATGGTAAAGTAAAATAATAAAAGCTCTGACAATATTAAATAGTAACAGAATCTCATGAAGTCCTTTATGGAACCGTGAACTGAAATTAGATGTTCTTCAGGTTTAATTCAAAGGCTTCTTGAAGACCAATATCCTCAATGACTCTTGTGAATGGATGGATTGTTTTGGGTCTGGATCCTTCTTCAGACTGATTGTAGTGGGGGGGGGGGGGGGGGGGGGGAGAAGACTGGTGGATGGATGAATCATCGTTCCCATTCTAAATGAGCCTGTGAAAGAAGAATTTCCCCCTTCACCATCAGTCTAAGGGTTTTGACCTGAAACGTCACCTATCCATGTTCTCCAAAGATGATGCCTGACCTGCTGAATTACTCGAGCAATTTGAAATCTCTTGTGTAAATCAGCATCTGCAGTTACTTGTTTCTACATTCTGTTCCTTAATTTATATTTCTGCACAGATCATATAGAAAGGACTCAAAATCCACAGGTGAGGTTAGTTTCTAAAACAAAAGTACTTGTTAATCAGATCTATTTTAAACCCGTGTTATTGCCATGTTCGAGGGATGAATCACAGTTCTCCCTCTGGATGTGCTTAAAAGAGGCCTGTGACAGATTATCATGCAACTTTTGAGTCATGGATTCTGAAAGGGACAAGATTGCTCCCCCACCTATTTACACGCCAGCAAGCTATATAAAAGCATCAGAAACAGAAGGAATAGGTCATATGATCCCTCGAGCCAACCCCAACCATTCAAACTGATCTGATGTTGGCTCAAGATGTTTGAGGCAGGAATCTTGACAAAAACACAAAGCGCTGGATAAACTATGGGTCAGGCAGCATCGGTGGAAGGTTATGGATGGACAATGTTTGAGGTCTGAACCCTTTGGACTGATTGTAGTAGACGGGTGAGAAAGCTGGAGAGGTGGGAGTGGGGCAAGAGAGCATAGCCAGCGTGGTTTGGGTCTTTGATGGTCTTCCAACATCTTTCTACTTCAGAAGACTGCAGAGATTTGGTATGTCGATTAATAATCATTATTGACTGGTTGCATCGCAGCCTGGTTTGGCAACTTGAAAGCCCAGGAATGAAGAGATTACAAAGAGTGATGGACATTGCCCAGTCCATCATGGGTACCAACCTCCCTACCATCAAATGGATCTATAGGAGGTGCTGCCTCAAAAAGACACTAGGGAAGAAGGTACTGGAATCTAAAAACCATGACCGCCAGCTTGAAAAATAGCTACTTCCCAATCAGTTTCTTGAACACCACACATGAACCTCAATATGAACTTCTATGGACTGTCTGTTTTCTGCACTAGTATTGTGGTTATTGATTTTTTTCATTACATAATATCTATGTGTATTGTGTTTTTGCAGACCTGTTTTGCTGCTGCAAGGAAGAATTTCATTGTTACGTTGTCAGTACATATGACAATTAGACAAGGTTTAGAGGGATATGGGCTGAACGTGGGCAGTTGGGACTAGTGTAGATGGGGCTTATTGGTAGGCATGACCAGGTTGGACCTGTTTCCATGCTGTATGACTTTGACTTTAAACACTCTTGACTCTTCCACAAACATCAGAAGGGATGGCCATTTCGGAAGGCATCTGGCCTTCCTTGCTAATCTGAGGCCTGTCCTCGACAGAGGTCTCACCTTCATTCCCCTCCGCCCCCACCTCAACGAGTTCAAGGAAGAAGGGTCTCGACCCAAAACGTCACCCATTCCTCTCCAGAGATGCTGCCTGCCCCTCTGAAGTGTTCCAGCTTTTCATGTCTATATTCTCTTCCTAACCATGCTGTTTTGATTCTATGACTATACACTCTTGACTCTTCCTCATCCCATCAGATGGACTGGTCATATCTGAAGGCATCTGGCCTCCCTTCCTAACCACAGGGTTGATTCGAGCTCAACAGTGCTGCAATGCTTTGACTCCCTTGATGTCCACCTCTGTCTCTCACATCTTGGGTGACAATGCGTACGTCACAGGGAGCCCCGCCCCCCCGTTACCAGGCAACCGGGTATTGGCAGCCCCGCCTCCCCGATTGCGATGACGCGCGGAAGCGCGCGCTCGCGAGCACGGAGCTCGCGGTGCATGTGGCGGAGAGGGGGTGGGGCGCGCGCCCGTGCGCGCTCGCAAGGCGGACGCAGTGGAAGCTGCCCAGGGGGAGCGAGCGTTGAAGCGATCCCAGAGTGCCCGCCGCCGCGCGTGCGCAGCTGCTGCCCCCTCCTCCTCCCTCGCCCGCCCCCACCCTCTTTTCTAAGCGACTGTAATGGCGGAAGGCGGCGTTCCGGATCTGGAGAGCCAGAAGAACGAGATCGGAAACTTGCTGAAGACGGCGCCTGTGAAAGGAGATGCGTGGTGAGTGTTTGGGAAAAGGAGAGTGGGAGGGTTTGGCGGGGCGAAGGGTGAAGGAGGGTTGGATCTCTGAGGACGGTGGCTGGCTGGCCAGCCGGCCGGCCGGGTGTGTGAGGGTGAAGGCGGCCGACGAGGCCCTCCCGGGATTGCGGGGAGGGGGATATTAAGGAAGAGTAAAGTTGGGCCAACTGAAGATGCTGGCGAACACGGGACGGAAGAGAATTACAGACAAGATAATCTGCCCAGAACCGGTGATAAACCTCACAGAGGAAACAGTTCCAAACAGGCTGGGCCAAAGACTCGGATTATACTTCCACTTCCTAACTCTCTCAGTTCATAGCTCATTGGGGTGTGCCTCTGGATTTACCTCTTGGATGAGGATTTCTGCATCCATCCTTTCAGACAGCGATCCTCTTTGCTCTGAAACTTCTGCTCATGTCCAAACTCTCTGGTTATGAATCTCTTTAAAGGATTGAATGTTTCCTGTTCGTCCATCATCTCCAGGTTAGGGCATTATGTGCAGAAGGAGAGCTCCAGATTTGTTCATTCTGTGTAGCTCGTTTCTTAAAAAACTACATTATTTTTATTAAACCATGATTCCACCCGTTTTTGTTGGAAAACGTTGTGTTCTTTTGAAAGTTTCTGTTTGATCATTCAGATTGTTGAGGTACCTATTCTATCTGGATCTACTGTCATCACAAGCCGAAGGCTGACAGTAAATACAGATAGAATGGTGGCTTTTTGACTAACACGATTGGAGTAACAATTGGTCTTGAGTTTTATTTTCGGAGTTTCTAGTCAAGTTCAGGTATGAAGTTTTCAAAATAAATATTGTGTCTTAAAGTTCAATCCTTAGAGGGATGTATATAACGTTTTATATCTTCTTTTGAACTAGGGTGTCAAAATTATTCTGTGTGTTATTTAAACATCTAATTTTCTTAGTAGTCAGTTTAATAATTTGACAGCATTTATAAGGATGTAAGTACATAAGGATGTAGGTTCTGTTAAAATAATTCATTGAGTTTAGGTAGAGCTCGAGAGGAAGTTCTTAGCCAGTTTAAAATTCCAAATGTATTCAAGAACTAGTAAAAATGTTGCCCCTAGCTGATCCAGCTATTCTTTTGTCAGAATTAAATCCACTCAAAGTGTTTGCTGTTGCAGTACTTTTGTTTTTGTGCAGTATATAGGCTGGCAGATTTTAAGTGCGTGTCAATTCTGGAACGTTTGTTCTTGAGAAAGGAATACTAAAACAGCATTGTGTCTGTAAATCCTATATGAAAACTCTTATTAATCTTTCAGAAGGTGTGGGGCAGATAATGAGTATATTGTTTGTAAAGTGCAGTCTGAGGGCATTGCTGTACTCCTGGCAGCTGTCTCTTTGCTCGTTAAGGTGAGGACATCCACACGGGACTACAATGTTTTTCCAGGTTTATCAGCCATTGTCGATAAACAACTCCCATGGCACGGTTAGAAGCAGATCGAGTTGCTGTGCCAAAATAGGCACTTCAGCTCCAGAAAAGCACTTCTGTCACTAGTAATTCATTGACAATTAACTGGTCGTTCATGTCAAATGTAGGTATGCTCAGTCTCAGCAAAAGAGCATGGAGCAAAATTTACGGACTGTATAAGGGGTGCAGTAATTCCGTAAATCTGCATAAATGTGAATCTAAAGCACAGAATTGAAACATAATTATGTATATGACACAATACAGCCTTGTGTACTTTTGTTTTAATACTGAACCACTTGCTGATAGGTGCCATTCTATAACTGGCAGTTCTGCTTCTGAGTGACTTCAATGATACTTTATTGTTACATGTACCTAGGTACAGTGAAAAGCTTTGTTTTGCATACAACCCAGTAAAATACAGCAGACCTCAGCTACACAGTACACAAGAGTCACCTCGTTTCTTGTGCCAGGACTTCAAATCACCAGAGAGAAACTTGAGCATAAATTCTAGGTTTGAATGTTGAGTGAATTTATTATCAGGTTCATCTTTAAAATCTTGGCGGTTCGCTTGCACGTCCTCCAACCTCATCTACTGTATCCACTGTTCCAGCTGTGGACTCCGCTATGTCGGCGAGACCAAGCACAGGTCGAAAATCATTTCGCTGAACACCTCCGCTCAGTCCCCCTAGGCCTACGTGATCTCCTGGTTACTAAACACTTTAACTCCCCCTCCCATTCTCATGCTGACCTTAAATTCTGCCCTGGGCCTTTTCCACTGTCAAAAGTGAGGCCCAACACAAATTGGAGGAACAGCACCTCATACTTCACTTGAACAGCTTATGACCCAGTGGTATGAATATTGATTTTTCTATCTTCAAATAACCCTTCCTTTCCCTCTCCATCCCTCCCCATGCTAGGACTCCAACTAGTTCTTCTGTCCTCCTGATTAAATATTACTGATTATATGCCTTATTGTCACCTTCCCCTCCGTTAACAATGAACCATTCTACATTTCCTCATCTGCTTTGACCTGTCGTTTTCATACCTCACCCGTCCATTTCGCTAGATTCCACCTCACCTGACTGAAGAAGGGTCTTGACCCGAAATGTCACCCATTCCTTTTCTCCAGAGATGCTGCCTGTCCCGCTGAGTTACTCCAGCATTTTACGTCTATCTTCAGTGTAAACCAGCATCTGCAGTTCCTTCCTGCACTTTAAAATCTTGCTCTTTTGTGACGCTTGTTTAAATACAATGGAGCAGATAATCTGCACGAAAATGAAATTGTTTCCAGTAATTCATACACCTGGCCTGATCAAAGCTTGAGAGCCCTTTAGAAGCATGTGCATGTGAACATCTATTTTTTTTCTTCATGACTATGTGTTACATGGTCAGGTTTTGAGGGATATGGGCCAACGCAGGCAATTGGGACTAGTGTAGATGGGGCATGTTGGTCGTGTGGGCAAGTTGGGCTGAAGGGTCTGTTTCCACACTGTATGACACTATGATGAGATTACTACTTTGCTGAACTCTTGCGCTTCATCCACTGTGGCATCCTGGATCTCCTAGTTGCCAACTATTTTAATTCCCTTTCCCATTCCCACACTGATTTGCCCGTGCTCTGCCAAGATGAGTCCAAACGCAATCAAGAGAAACAGCGTATCATATTTTGTCTTGGTAGCATACAACCCAAAAGCATGAACTTTAAATTCTCTAATTTCAGGTAATCGGCACTCCGGTTCTCCTCTTCTCTGACCTTTCTCATGCTCCTTTTTCTACCTAACCCCTCCTCCCATCTCCTATCACCCTGTTTCTTCTTCCTCCTCCCCCATACAGTGCCCTCCAATATGTTGGGACAAAGACCCAATATTGCCAGATTTTATTAAAGGGTATTTTTATACATTTTGGTTTCACCATGTAGAAATTACAGCTGCGTTTGTACATAGTCCCCCCATTTCAGGGCACCATAATGTTTGGGACACATGGCTTCACAGGCGTTTGTAATTGCTCAGGTGTGTTTAATTGCCTCCCTAATGCAGGTATAAGAGAACTCTCGGCACCTAGTCTTTCCTCCAGTTTTCCATCACATTTGGAAACTTTTATTGCTGTTTATCAACACGACGACCAAAGTTGTGCCAATGAAAGTCAAAGAAGACTGAGAACCAAGAATAAAACTGTCAGAGACATCAGCCAAACCTTAGGCTTGCCAAAATTAACTGTTTGGAACATCATTAAGATGAAAGAGCACTGATGAGCTTGCTAACCGCAAAGGGACTCGAAGACCTCCAGTGCTGATGATAGAAGAATTCTCTCTAATAAAGAAATATCCCCAAACACCTGTCCGTCAGATCAGAAACACTCTTCATGGGTCAGGTGTGGATTTGTCTGCAGAATACTTCATGAACAGAAACACATCAGCTACACTGCAAGATACAAACCACTGGTTAGCCGCAAAAATAGGATGGCCGGGTTACAATTTGCCAACAAGTACTTAAAAGAGCAACCACAGTTCTGGAAAAAGGTTTTGTGGACAGATGAGATGAAGATTAACTTATATCAGAGTGATGGCAAGAGCAAAGTATGGAGAGATGGAACTGCCCAAGATCCAAAGCATACCACCTCATCTGTGAAACTGTGGTGGGGGTGTTATGGCCTGGGCATGTATGGCTACTGAAGGTACTGGCTCACTTATCTTCATTAATGATACAAATGCTGATGGAAGTAGCATAATGAATTCTGAAGTGAAAAGACACATTTTATCTGCTCAAGTTCAAACAAATACCTCAAAACGCATTGGCCTGCGGTTCATTCTACAGCAAGACAATGATCGCAAAAATACTGCTAAAGCAACAAAGGAATTTTTCAAAGCTAAAAAATGATCAAATCTTGAGTGGCCAAGTCAATCACCTGATCGGAACCCAATTGAGCATGCCTTTTATATGCTGAAGAGAAAACTGAAGGGGACTAACCCCCAAAACAAGCATAAGCTAAAGATGGGTGCAATGCAGGCCTAGCAGAGCATCAGCAGATAAGACACCCAGCAACTGGTGATGTCCATGAATCGCAGACTTCAAGCGGTCATTGCATGCAAAGGATATGCAACAAAATACAAAAAATGACTACTTTCATTTACATGACATTGCTGTGTCCCAAACATTATGGTGCCCTGAAATAAACACTGCTCTAATTTCTACATGGTGAAACCAAAATGTATAAAAATAGGCTTTATTAAAATCTGACAATGTGCACTTTAACCACATGTGATCTTTTCTATTACAAATCTGAAATTGTGGCGTACAGAGGCAAATAAATAAATGATGGATCTTTGTCCCAAACATTATGGAGAGCACTGTATATGTGTACATGGGTTCCCCATATCTCATTCCCCCTCCATCCCACTGTTCAACCCTCCCCTAGCTCTGTTCCAATCTGATATTATCCATTGTTTAGTTTGATTCTTTACCTTTTCCTGTCAGATTCCAGAATCTGCAACCGTTTGTTCTCTACTTATCACCTTCCATCCTCCCCTTTCTGTCCTGACTTGCCAATCAATCCCTCCTCGTCTGTATCCTGCTGTCAATTGCTTGTGCTTGCCCCACCCCTCCCCCAACTCTTTACACTGACTACTTCCCCTTTTCTCTTTCGGTTTGGTGAATGGTCTCAACCCGACATGTCAACTGGCCATTTCCCTCCATAGATGCAACCTGACCAACTGAGTTCCTAAGTTACTCTCCTTATGTTGCTCTGCTATTCTTAACTATTTAGCGCATTCTTCACTACTTCCAATTTGCTCTTATCCGATGCTGTCTTGCAATAGTACATGCCACAAAATAATAGTGCATCCCTCTGTTTGACTACAGGGAGATATTGGAAAAATGCGCATGTGCGGAATTTCCTAACACAAAAATCTTTTGAATAACAAACCTGTTGACTATTTTTCAAGGAGAATTTAACATTTCTTTTTCTTCTTTTCCCTACTATCCAATCCCTAACCTGTACCGATCAAATCTATATGAAAGGAAATAATCAGGAAAAAAGCAACAAAATTATCAGCAGCATGGGGAGCATTTTTGGAAAGAGAAATTAGGTTAATGGTTGAGATTAAGATCTGTAGGATCTGCTGATCCACCTTAGAAAGCAACCGGTCAGGATGCATCACAACCCTGGAGAACATGGTTAGATGATGTTTTGGGTCCAGACCCTTCATTCTGAAACATAGTCTATCTGTATTCTGCCTGACCCACATTTACTGCAGCATTTTGTGTCTTCCCTCTGAAGTTCCTTGTTTTGATATTTCCTTTATTTTTTCAGCTGGTCTCTCCTCGACAAGGTTTTTGAATGTATCATCATCCAATTAAAACCATATTCTCTATAATTCCCCCTCGGGACTTTTAGCCTACAACATTGGGATACTTGTATTTACAGATAATGAACAAACGCTTACAGCAGAATTATTGACCACATTTGCTCTTCTGCACCTATGCATTTCATGCTGCAAGGTCTCCTCAATCAATCAAATCAGTTTTATTTGTCACATTGCACATAAAGTGCAAGTGAAATGATTTTGCCAGCAGTGGTACAATGATAAAGAACACCCAAAACACACTAAAAATTTAACACAAACATCCACTACAGCATTTATCACTTTGAGCTGTCTTGCTCATTAAGACATTGTGGTACAATAATGCTACAAGTTTTAATTTTTTTTGTAACAGAAACTTCTTGTCCTACAATTTAAAAAAGATTGTGCTTTGTACTTTCTGAAGCAAAATACTACCAATGTATCCATCAAAGTCTGTGAGGGCACATACTTAATACATTTTACAATGAAGATATGAACACGCTGGTTATTGTAAGTTGTGAACATCCTTGATTGTCACAATGTGTGCTGGAGCATGAATTTCAACGTTATAATACATATTTGTTACATCAGATTCCACGGTTCTCTTGGGTCCGAGGCATTATAATGTGGTGCATATCTTTTCTTTTAGTTTTAATTTGTGTAATGTGAAAGAAATTGGGTAACGTTTCTTCTCGCCACTGTTTATCAGAAATGGCGAAATATCTTTAAAAATAAATTCCTCCCAGATTATAGTCCAATAAAAACTGGACTTCCAGACATGCTGACAGCTTTGAAATTAAGACCACGCTTCTGTGCAATTACTTAAGAGAACTTGCATCATATCAGCTTTCTCCCACTTAGTAAATATTTACACTGCATTTAGTGGCATTCATATGAATATTCATTTGCATTAGGAGCCATGCCATAATATATTTCTGTAAGAAAATATTGAAGCGTTGTAACTAAATGTGAACAAGTTCATTTTGGGTAGAGCGACGTTGGAGGAACTCAGCGGGTGAGGCAGCATCTATGGAGAGAAGGAATAGGCGACGTTTTGAGTAGAGACCCTTCTTCACAACTGAAGAAGGGTCTCTACTCAAAACGTCGCCTATTCCTTCTCTCCATAGATGCTGCCTCACCCGCTGAGTTTCTCCAACATTTTTGTCTACCTTCAGTTTTTCCAGCATCTACAGTTCTTTCTTAAAGAAAAAGTTCATTTTGGGTGTTTGCTCATTTTTGCACACTACGAAGAAAAATTATTTGGCTGCGAGTACCATAAACAAAATCTGTTTATTGCCCATTACCCTAGTGTTCCCATGCATCCACCACCTTTGTCTGTCTTGGTGACAAAAGTCAGGAATTTCATCAATGCTGGTTATTAAACCTGGGGATTTACCACAGCTCACCCTATTGACATCATTCTTTCAAGTCAATCTACCATGTCAGTTTCTTTCTCAATGTCGACATAGTCAATTACATATATAAAACAGTTTAAAAACTTGCAGAACGAGTGCATATCTTCAGGGCTCTCATTTAACTTTTTTTCCCTGTTGCCAGCCGGGCAACCGTGGCAGCTTTTTAGGTTGCCAAATGACAGTTTAGGTGGTCATTTAAGACGGTTTGCATGACGCGTGCGACAATGTGCTCGGACGAAGTGTGTAGTTACCAGTTGGAATTATGCTTAATGAAACATTCACATATTATTTCTGCTTCAAATAAAGTCACAAACTAAACATATTCACTAATCAAAACATATATACCACAATGACATGCAGCAAAATTATAATACAGTATCTCAACTCTTTTTACACGTTGCAATTAATGCAATTTCTATTAGTTCTTTCCACTTCCAAACAAAAATATGGTTGGATTATTCAGCGTATGATCAACCTGTGTCAATAAATCCTGGACCATGGTAACATATATGTTTAACCATGCACACTACAGATTGATGCAAGCATGTTTTCTGTGAAGGACTGAAAATTACCATGACATGGCCATAGCATGGGTCGTTATTGCTATTGGTACAGAAATACTCTCGCTTCCCACATAATTTATCCATAACAAAATATACAGGTTACAAGGAAATTTCTAAAGGCATTTTATGATAATAGCTGTTAAAACCGACTATACCCATCTGACTGGTTAAACATTACACTAACAGACAAGAGATGGCCAAAGAACATAACTGCAGCAAATGTTCTTTTGGTAATATGTTTAAAGGTGTCAAAACGCCACATTACCGGACATTCAGATTAGATGTATGTGTTGTGAACGGCAATGAAGGTACCCAGTTTGAACGCACCAAATTTAAAAAAAATAATTGATAAACGCTGTTTCCATCATTCCCACTTCAGAATTAACGTTAAAATTTCAACTGAAATATCTTCTGACCAAATTTGTGATGTATATGACCGACTGTAGAAATAAAACCTGGATAAATCCAACATATAGTTGTGAATGTTGCTTATAAATAACTACAGTACTGATACTTCAAATTAAGAGCATTGATTTGCCGTTAAAATGAATTCTGTAATAACGTGTCAACGGTAGCAGTGACAATCGAACACTGCGGTTTTAATGTTTCACATGTTTACAATTTAATTAATCCATCTTTATGGACTAAAACAAATAATAACATTGGGAATTAAAACACATTTGATTGCATTCCATTATCAAACATGGTCAATGTTCGCTCTGAAGACATTTCCAGCACAATAGGGTCAGGGGGTGTGTGAATCAGTGCGGGTGGGGGGGGGGGGTTGAGAAGGCAATCGGTGCGGTATGGATGGATTGAGGCAGGTGAATTAGTACGTGTTGGTTGGAATATGTAAACTTGTGAGGGGAGAGCACGGGGGGTGTCAGTGGTGTTGAATGGGGGGGATCAGTACAGGATGAATTGGGGGTCAGTACAGGATGAATGGGAGTAGTCAAAAATGTTGGAGAAACTCAGCGGGTGAGGCCGCATCTATGGAGCGAAGGAAATACAACGTTTCGGGTCGAGACCCTTCTTCAGACTGCTCCCCCCATTCTTCTTGAATGGGGGGTTCGGTACAGGATGGATGGGGGGGGGGGGAGATCAGCGCAGGATGAAGGGGGGGGGGAATCAGTACAGGATGAATGGGGGGGGGGGGTCAGTACAGTGTGGATCGGAGGGTCTGTGCAGGATGAATGGGGGATCACGACAGAATGAATGAGGGGATCAGTACAGGATGAATGGGGGGTATCAGTACAGGATGAATGGGTGGATCAGTACAGGATGAATGGGGGGTTCAGTAAAAGATGAATGGGGGGTTCAGTAAAAGATGAATGGGGGATCAGTAAAAGTTGAATGGGGGATCAGTAAAAGATGAATGGGGGATCAGTACAGGATGAATGAGGGGATCAGTTTAGGATGAATGAGGGGATCAGTTTAGGATGAATGAGGGGATCAGTTTAGGATGAATGAGGGGATCAGTACAGGATGAATGAGGGGATCAGTACAGGATGAATGAGGGGATCAGTACAGGATGAATGGGGGGTTCAGTTAAAGATGAATGGGGGATCAGTAAAAGTTGAATGGGGGATCAGTAAAAGATGAATGGGGGATCAGTATAGGATGAATTGGGGATCAGTACAGGATGAATGAGGGGATCAGTTTAGGATGAATGAGGGGATCTGTACTGATCCCCTCATTCACCCTGTACTGATCCCCTCATTCATCCTGTACTGATCCCCTCATTCATCCTGCACTGATCCCCTCATTCATCCTGTACTGATCCCCTCGTTCATCCTGTACTGATCCCCTCATTCATCCTGCACTGATCCCCTCATTCATCCTGTACTGATCCCCTCGTTCATCCTGTACTGATCCCCTCATTCATCCTGCACTGATCCTCTCATTCATCCTGTACTGATCCCCTCATTCATCCTGTACTGATCCCCTCATTCATCTTGTACTGATCCCCTCATTCATCCTGCACTGATCCCCTCATTCATCCTGCACTGATCCCCTCATTCATCCTGCACTGATCCCCTCATTCATCTTGTACTGATCCCCTCATTCATCCTGTACTGGATGAATGAGGGGATCAGTACAGGATGAATGAGGGGATCAGTACAAGATGAATGAGGGGATCAGTGCAGGATGAATGAGGGGATCAGTGCAGGATGAATGAGGGGATCAGTACAGGATGAATGGAGGAGAAGTGCAGGATGGATGGGAAGGAGGGTCAGTACAGGATGAATTGCGGGACCAGTGTAGAATGGATGGGTGGGTGGCAGGAGAATCAATGCGAGGTGGATAGGGTGATCAACGCAGGATGAATAGATTGGGGGAAGATGGGGAGGGGAGCACAGGGGATGTCAGTGAGGATTGAATAGAGGGCATAAAGGGGATCAGTGCAGGATGGAGAGGGGTCCCAAGGTAAGGGGGGGGGGTGGAGGGGGGGCGTACAAGAGAGAGAGAGAGATGGTGGGGAGGAAGGAAGGTCAGCGCTCCTCGGACAATATCGCCCCGCTGCCTTGGCCGTCCCTGTCCACCGGCAGGTGAGGTGGTTGGGATCTCCTCACCACCGCCTCCCCTCCTCCGCCACCCAACAGAAAGGTGTGGGACCAAGCTGCTTCAGACGGCGGAAGGAGGCCTCCCCCTCCCTCCCGGCCCCGGCGTGCGGGAGGATTTGTTTTGAAAGCGCCGTTGGCGGATTTGCCAGCAGCGGCCGCTATCAGGGCGGGCAGGGTGCAGGAGGAGATGGAGCCGCTGTTGCGGCTGCTGCTGCTGCTGTGCGGGGCCAGTCATTCGCTCCGACCCTATGTCACCCTGCACGTAGTATCTTTGCCCTGCAATACAGCCGTCGCCGACATGAAAAGTCATGTTTCTTTTTTCCAGAGATGCTGCCTGACCCGCGGAGTTACTCCAGTTTTTTGTGTCAATCTTCGGTATAAACCAGTATCTGCAGTGCCAAGCCGGGCAAAATGACTTGGCGTTTAGGTTGCCCGGCGGCACTTTGGGTGGTCAATGTGTGTTTTTTTGTAAACCATCACCTGCAGTTCCTTGTGTCTCCATACCTATCAGCATGTTCTTCTATTTATTGTACCTTAATGTATTCCTTCAGCATTCACTTAATGGACCATTGCAGTTCATTTAAACAATATATGCAACTACATTTACATTCTGACCATTCATCTTCTTTTCTGGATTTATTGTTGAAATATCTTCTCTATGTTTTATTAAATGCCCTTCAATCAAATCAGTTCTCAGATTTTGCAGTTACATAAAAAAAGGCCCATGGTAGGCTGCTCTGGAGAATCGCATGGGATCTAAGGAGAGATAGCTGAATGGATGGAAAATTGGCTTCATGGATGGAAGCAGAGGGTGATGGTGGGGATTGTTTCTCGGACTGGAGGCCTGTGACTCGTGATGTGCCTCAGGGTTCTGTGCTGGTCCTGTTACTCTTTGTTATCTACATCAAGTAGATAAGGTTGTCAAAAATGCTTTTGGTACATGTGGTTAAAATGCGCATTGTCAGATTTTAATAAAGACCATTTTTATACATTTTCGTTTCACCATGTAGAAATTACAGCAGTGTTTATACATTGTCCCTCCCATTTCAGGGCACCATAATGTTTGGGACACAGCAATGTCATGTAAATGAAAGTAATCATTTTTAGTATTTTCTTGTATATCCTTTACATGCAAAGACTGCTTGAAGTCTGTGATTCATGGACATCACCAGTTGCTGAATGTCTTCTCTGGTGATGCTCTGCCAGGCCTGTACTGCAGCCATCTTTAGTTTAGCCTCTGTATTTCTTGCAGTCATCTTGCAGTGTAGCCTCTATTTCTGTTCATGGAATTTTCTGCGGACAGTGGTCATTGACAAACCTGACTCCTGAAGAGTGTTTCTGATCTGTCGGACAGGTGTTTGGCGGTTTATAATAAAGAATATTGAGAATTCTTCTGTCATCAGCTGTGGAGGGCTTCCTTGGCCTGCCATTCCCTTTGCGATTAGTAAGCTCACCAGTGCTCTCTTTCTTCTTAATGATGTTCCAAACAGTTGATTTTGCTAAGCCTAAGGATTGGCTGATGTCTTTCTAACAGTTCTTGTTTCTCACTCATAATGACTTCTTTGACTTTCATTGGCACAACTTTCGTCCTGATGTTGATAAACAGCAATAAAAGTTTCCAATGGTGATAGAAAGACTGGAGGAAAGAGTAGTTGCTGAGAGCTCTCTTATACCTGCATTAAGGAGGCAATTAAACACACCTTAATTGCCTCCTAAGGGAGCAATTACAAACGTCTATGAAGCCATGTGGCCAAAACATTATGGAGCCCTGAAATGGGGGCACTATGTATAAACACAGCTCTACTTTCTACAAGGTGAAACCAAAAGGTATAAAAATACCCTTTAATAAAATCTGACAATGTGCACTTTAACCACATGCAGGGCTCGAAATTAACGGTTGCCAATGGCCACCTAAAGTCCTGCCGGGCAACCTAAAAGCTGTGTCATTTTGCCCGGCTTGGCCCCCCTCTCTATCTCTCTCTCTCTCTGCCACTCTCCGTCTCCGCCCGCCGTCCGGGTCTCCATTCTCTGGCTGATACTCCTCCGCCGGCACAGCCGACCGCCTTGCACATCCGCACTGCCACGGCCAGCACATCCTCCTCTGCACATGCGCACTGCCACGGCCTGCACATCCTCCCCTGCACATACGCACTGCCACGGCCTGCACATCCCCCACCCCCATGCACATGCGTACTGCCACGGCCACTGGTCGGCGCCAGGCACTTTCTCCCTCCCTTTGCATTGTGGGAGATCTGGCCACCATTGTGATCCGGTTGCCGCCTCGCCGCGACCGCTAAAACCCAACGCAGAATCACTCCCTGGAGCTGGTAGACAAAAATGCTGGAGAAATTCAGCGGGTGAGGCAGCATCTATGGAGCGAAGGAAATAGGCGACATTTCGGGTCGAGACCCTTCTTCAGATTTATGTGGGGGTGGGGGGGGGGGGGGCAGGAAGAAGAAAGGAAGAGGCGGAGACAGTGGGCTGTGGGAGAGCTGGGAAGGGGAGGGGAAAGAAGGAGAAAGCAGGTACTACCTGAAATTGGAGAATTCAATGCTAATACCGCTGGGGTGTAAACTACCCAAGCGAAATATGAGGTGCTGCTCCTCCAATTTACAGTGGGCCTCACTCTGGCCATGGAGGAGACCCAGGACGGAAAAGAGTTGGAGCTGGAGTAACTCCCTGGAGTAACTCTTGCTTCGTGGTTTCCTAGTCCTCCAAAAATATTCCAAATGTAATTTAAACTGGAGGTGGTGGAGGGTGGACTTAAGCAAAGAAGGGTTATTGGGGAAAAAAGAGTTACCTTAAATTTAGTTGCGTCTGGTTGGGTAACTATGGTAGGGTGAAGACTATTCCATGCTTTAATTGTGCGGGGGAACTCCATGGAGCAATGGACAAGAAATTGGATGACATTTTGGGTAGAGACCCTTCTAAAACCCCCTGGGTTTAGTGTTTTTAGTTTAATTTAAAGATACAACACGGAAACAGGCACTTCGGCCCACCGAGTCCACGCCAACCACCGATCACCCGTACACTAGTTCTATCCCACATATTAACAACGTAAGTCAAGAGTGTTTTATTCTCTCACGTCCCAGTTAGAACAATGAAATCCTTACTTGCAGCAGCACAACAGAATATGTAAACATAGTACTCTTTAAACAATGTTATAAACGAGAAAACAAAACAGTGTATGTTTATGTAGATTGGTTGTTTCCTACTAACCAACTGTAGTGCTTGTTAGTAGTTGCTCCGCCTAATATGCGATTTATATTACCAAGAGCTTGCTTACGTGATTCAGTCTGAGTAGCTGTTAGGTACTGTAACATTCTGCAGACCACTGCTGTAAGTGAACTTTAATAAATGTGTGTTGTATTTTGATATATCATAAATATATAAATTCACATTAGGGGCAATTTTATTTGTGTGTGTGTGTGTGCGTATATGTGTATAATACATATACCCCCACACCAGGCACGTGCCGTCAGGGTAGGCCAAGTAGGCACTGTCTACCCTGACTAAAATTATGAAATGGCAATTGTTAAATATAAATAGTAATCGAAATCGATCTCTTAGGTAGGCATAATTCTCCGTGCCTTTCAACCGCAGCACTTGTAACACGCGAAGGTCTGTGCAGCCCACGTGTCGTCAGTGCTGCTTCTAGCCGAGAATGACAAGCGGGGCTGAAGGCAGCTGAAATTCTGCCTTTGCAGTACTGCGCATGCGCAGCAGCGCAGGTTTCTTGGCGGGTTTTTCAAATATGGATTGTCATTATTTTAAGAGTATCTTAGGAAACAAAGAGTGAAGAATGGAGTTCGTGTACCAATAACGTGGTACATACATTTCTTGATGCTTTATGTTTTTAAATACCGTATTTCCCGGGGTGGGGGGAGGTCCTTTCATATTGTTTGAGGAGTCTGGCCCGGGGTAAAGTTGCGGGGAGGGCAGGAGCGTTGTGAAGGAGGGGATCGGGACGTGCCGGGCACGGAGCCACTGCATTGTGGCCGGGGAGTAAATTAGCTCGTGTGGCCGCCGGGACCAGACAGTCCCTTCTGCCGGTCCCCGCTCACCTTGGGCAGTGCTCTCCGTCTGAAAGCCTCTCTCCTGCCGCTCACCAGCCTCATTCATGTCAGCCGTTTCCCGCAAATCCTTAAATTCCGACAGCCAGCTCAAGGGACCAATTGAGGTTACTCGGCTGTCGGAATTTAAGGATTTGCGGGAAGCGGCTGACATAAGCGAAGCCGGCGAGCAGCAGGTGAGCGATGTTCAGATGGAGAGCACTGCCAGAGGTCAGTGGACCGGCAGAAGGCGCTGAAGTGGCAGCCGGGTCCCGGCGGCCGCTCGCAGCCACCCAAGCTGCTTCCTTCCCCAGAACTGGCGGCCAGTTCTGCTGTCCGTACCCGGAGCGCTGCGGCAGCAGTGAGTGAGTCTGACATGCTCTCCTTCTCAACACTCCTGCCCTCCCCGCATCTTTAACCCCTGGCACACACTCTCCACACGCTGTGAAAGGAACCCTTCCTCAATTGGTCCCTTGAATTAGTATTGTCATTCAATAAGATAACTGATTCAACTTGATTCAACTTGATTCAAACGGATGTTCTCCCGTTTCACCATCCCTCCACCTGCCTTAATCCTCCGTCCCCCACCCATTCAGTATTTACAAAAAGAAGGAGATTTAGAAGCCCTGGGAAAATTGAATTGCTACTTATTTTTATTTTTTTTATGGAGTGAACAATCTGCGCATGCGCGGTTTAAGATTTTTATTTAAAAGCCGACTGACTGCCTACCTTGAGTAATTACTCACGGCACATGCCTGCCCCCCACACACACACACAATTTCCCTCCTGGGATTAATAAAGTTCTATTGTATAGTATCGTGTGTGGAGGAAGGAACTGCAGATGCTGGTTTAAACCAAAGATACACACAAAAAGCTGGAGTAACTCTACAGGTCAGACAGAATCTCTGGACAAAAGGAAAATATTATGTTTTGAGTTGGGTCTGAAAAAGGTTCCTGCACACCTTTGGAATGTGGTAGGAAACAAGAGCACCCGGAGAAAACCCATGCGATCAAAGGGAAAAGGAGCAAACTCCATATTCAGGATTAATTCCGGGTCTCTTGTGCCTGTTAGGGCCTGTCCCACTTTCCCGAGTTATTCACGAATTCTCTTGATTAAATGTTGCAATTTTTCTCCTCCCGACTACCTTTTTACTCGTGGACATTTTTTTGCCGTGCTGGAAAAAACGTCCCGACTTACCTGATGCCCCGAGTACCTACGGCTGACATAACGAGCCGCTACGGTATATCTACAGACTTCTATGGCCTCCTACGGACCCGTTACAAACATTCTCCGAGTTTGAATCAAGGGGAAAACTCGGGATGATTTGTGAGCAGCTCGGGAAAGTGGGACAGGCCCTTTAGGCAGCAACTTTATTTCCAATGTACTGCCCCATAGTCTTGAAATGAATGAAAGCATACAATAGCTGTAAAGGGGGACATAGCATGACTTGGAGATCTAAGACTGAAAATGGATAGGTTTTTTTTTAGTAACCAAAGTTATCAACGTATAATTTTTTGTGTGTTGGAAAACAAAATATTGTGGCACAGCTGGTAGACTTGCTGCCTCACACGCCAGAGATCTGTGTTCGATTCTGTCCTCGGGCACTGTCTGTGTTGAATTTGCACATTCTAAGCGTGTGGGTTTCATCCCACATCCCAAAGACGCATTGACTTTGTAGGTCAACTTGTCTGTAAAATTGCCCCTAATGTGCAGGGAGTGCGTGAGGAAAGTGGGATAACAGAACTTTTGTGAATGGGTGGTAGACAAAAAAGCTGGAGAAAATCAGGGTGAAGCAGCATTTATGGAGCGAAAGAACAGGCGATGTTTTGGGTCGAGACCCTTCTTCAGACTGATGTCGGGTGGGGTGGGGGGGGGGGGCAGGAAAAAGAAAGGAAGAGGCGGAAACAGTGGGCTGTCAGAGAGCTGGGAATGGGAGTGGAAGGAGGGAGAAAGCAAGGTCTACCTGAAATTGGAGAAATTGGGTAAACTACCCAAGCGAAATATGAGGTGCTGCTCCTCCAATTTACGGTGGTCCTCACTCTGGCCATGGAGGAGGCCCAGGACAGAAAGGTCGGATTTGGAATGGGAGGGGGAGTCGATGTGCTGATCCACCGGGAGATCGGGTTGGTTATTGCGAACTGAGTGGAGGTGTTGTGCAAAGCGATCGCCAAGCCTGCACTTGGTCTCACCGAGGTTGATCATACTCTGAATAATCCAACCACATTTTTGTTTGGCAGTGGAATGAAATAATAGAAATTGCATTAATTGAAGTGTAAAAAGAGTTGAGATACTGTGTTGTAATTTCGTTGCCTGTCATTGTGGTATATATCATTTCTTGATTGGTGAATATGTTTAGTTTGAGACTTTATTTGAAGTAGAAATAATATGTGAATGCTTCATTGAGCATAATTCCGACGTAACCACGCACTTCATCCGAGCACATTATCGCACGTATCATGCAAGCTGTCTTAAATGACGACGTAAACTGTCATTTGGCAACCTAAAAAGCTGCCTAGGTTGCCCGGCTGGCATCAGAGAAAAAAAGTTACGTGAGAGCCCTGCACATGTGATTTTTCTTTTCTATTACAAATCCCAAATTGTGTGATACAGTCAAATAAATAAATGATGGGTCTTTGTCCCAAACATACGGAGGGCACTGTATAAGACATTGGTGAGGCCACAATTAGAGTGTTTAGTGCTGGCACCATTATAGGAAATATGTTGTCACGCTGGAAAGGGTACATAGAAGATTTACAAGGATGTTGCCACGACTAGAGGGTCTGAGCTATAGGGAGAGGTTGAGTAGGCTGAGATTCTAATCCCTGGAGTGCAGGAGGATGAGGGGTGATCATATAGAGGTGTATAAAATCATGAGAGGAATAGATCGGGTAGATCAGCAACAACGATGAGTCGGCCTATAGGGCGGAGGTCCAGCTCCTAGCAGCATGGTGCACTGACAACAACCTGGCCCTTAACTCCAAGAAGACCAAGGAGCTCATTGTGGACTACAGAAGGTCTAGGGGTGGCACGCACACCCCCATCCATATTAACGGGACGGAGGTGGAACGTGTTTCCAGCTTCAGGTTTCTGGGAGGGATCAACATCTCTGATGACCTCTCTTGGACCCACAATACCTCAACACTGGTCAAGAAGGCTCACCAGCGTCTCTTCTTCCTGAGGAGACTAAAGAAGGTTAATCTGTCTCCTCAGATTCTGGTGAACTTCTACCGCTGCACCATCTACCGCTGCATCCTTACCAACTGTATCACAGTATGGTATGGCAACTGCTCTGTCTCCGACCGGAAAACACTGCAGAGGGTGGTAAAAACTGCCTAACGATCACCGGTTCCTCACTCCCCTCCATTGAGTCTGTCCAGAGCAAGCGATGTCTGCGAAGGGCGCGCAGCATCGTCAAGGACTGCTCTCATCCCAGTCCCAGACTGTTTACCCTCCTCCCATCCGGGACGCGCTACAGGTCTCTTTGTTGCCGGACCAGCAGGTTCAGGAACAGCTTCTTCCCTGCGGCTGTAACACAACTTAACTCTGCACCTTGGTGATTGCCAGTCACCCCCCTTCCCCCCCCCCCCCCCCCCCCCGGACACTCCTTCCCCCAGAAAAATTGCACTACTGCTACTGTATGTACATATATATATATTTTACTGTTCCATTATTCTATGTTCGCTCTTCTGGGTGAGATACTAACTGCATTTCGTTGTATCTGTACTGTACACTGCACAATGACAATAAAGATTGAATCTGAATCTGAGATGCACAGTCTCTTGCCCAGACTATGTTAAAGGAGCATGCACTGATCTACAGTAGGTGAATTGAAGACCAAAGGACATAGGTTTAAGGTGAAGGGGAAAACATTTAATAGGAATCTGGGGTAACTTTTTCACACAAAGGGTGGTGGGTGTGTGGAACAAGCTGCCATAGGAGGTAGTTGAGGCTGGGACTATCCTAATGTTTAAGAAAAAGTTAGGTACATGGACTGGACACATTTGGAGGGATATGGACCAAATGCAGGCAGGTGGGACTAGTGTAGCTGAAGGTCCTGTTTCCACACTGTATCACTCTATGACTGTAAAATCGATAGGTGACGCTTCAGGTCGGGTCTTAAAAAGGTTCCCAACTCTAAACTCACCTATCCATTTTCTCTAGAGATGTTGCCTGACCTGCTGAGTTACTCCAGCATTTTTTCTATCTTTTGCACCCAAATTAGCTGAATTACTTTTTTTTTAATGAGTTGACTGGGGAAGGATTGATGTCTACACTTAAGTAGATATTTGCTAACTTCTAATTGTTGGTCAATAAAAGCTTATCTGCCCATTCAATGTACTGGTAGTTGCAGTACGACCGGTATGAATAGGGGTATGATGTAAAAGGGCTGCCAGAGTCTGGAAACAAGCTCGTAAGGAAACGCATATTACATGTGAGGTTATCCATTTTGGTGGCAAAAACAGGAAAGCAGACTATTATCTAAAGGGTGGCCGACTAGGAAAAGGGGAGATGCAGCGAGACCTGGGTGTCATGGTACACCAGTCATTGAAAGTGGGCATGAAGGTGCAGCAGGCAGTGAAGAAAGCGAATGGTATGTTAGCTTTCATAGCAAAAGGATTTGAGTATAGGAGCAGGGAGGTTCTACTGCAGTTGTACATGGTCTTGGTGAGACCACACCTGGAGTATTGCGTACAGTTTTGGTCTCCAAATCTGAGGAAGGACATTATTGCCATAGAGGGAGTGCAGAGAAGGTTCACCAGACTGATTCCTGGTATGTCAGGACTGTCTTATGAAGAAAGACTGGATAGACTTGGTTTATACTCTCTAGAATTTAGGAGATTGAGAGGGGATCTTATAGAAACTTACAAAATTCTTAAGGGGTTGGACAGGCTAGATGCAGGAAGATTGCTCCCGATGTTGGGGAAGTCCAGGACAAGGGGTCACAGCTTAAGGATAAGGGGGAAATCCTTTAAACCCGAGATGAGAAGAACTTTTTTCACACAGAGAGTGGTGAATCTCTGGAACTCCCTGCCACAGAGGGTAGTCGAGGCCAGTTCATTGGCTATATTTAAGAGGGAGTTAGATTTGGCCCTTGTGGCTAAGGGGATCAGAGGGTATGGAGAGAAGGCAGGTACGGGATACTGAGTTGGATGATCAGCCATGATCATATTGAATGGCGGTGCAGGCTCGAAGGGCCGAATGGCCTACTCCTGCACCTAATTTCTATGTTTCTATGTAGATTCAAATTGTGGCCTTTCTTTTCACTTCCCATTTTCATTACAAATTGATGGATGTAATAAAGTTTGAAGGAATGGGCACATTACATAAACGCTATTCATGTTTATTATTGTTTATGTATTTTTTTTGTTGGGCTTGAGTGTTGGATACAAAGGCCAGTACACCAACAGGAAAAAAAATATCTGGAAGCAATACGTTGTATTGAAGTATTACCTGCTCCTGATGCCAACACGTGGACAGAAAATACATAATTGTTGACGATTCTGTCACATTTGGAGGCACACAAAGGGCCTGGGGGAAGATCACTTGAATCTCTACTGACTTGGGGTATTTACGATAGGTAAGAGATGAAAATAACTTCAAATCTCTAAATAACATCTTGGATGTTTTGTATTTTCAGGTACCTTATAGACAGTAGGTGGTTTAAGCAATGGAAGAAATATGTGGGTTTCGACAACTGGGACATGTACAATGTGGGAGAACGTGGAATGTTTCCAGGCCCAATTGATAATTCTGGGCTTTTTGCAGGTATTCCAAGCTTTGATTTATTTATAAATGTTGGAACTTAAAATTTGTTTTTGGTCATGGTTCTATTAACCGAGGCGTTGATTACCCTCATTAATCACTTTGCAAAAGTTATGTATCAAATCTAAGGAATCTTGTTTATTTGAACACTAAATACCTATTATCTTTTTGGAATTTATTTCAAAAATCTGGTGCGGAATTGAAAAGCAATCGTTTTTGCCGGGCTGTTGCAGATCCAATTTTTATCTGATTTTTGTGCCTTGATTCTAGCATTTAAAATCTGAAATGAAATTAATTTACATACTGTACATCCATGTTTGCAAGTGATTCTAAATAATGAGGCGCATTAAATATTTTGTAGACAGAAGCAGGTAATTGCAAAGAGACACGAAGTACGTAAAATTGTGAAAGATGAGAATTACAAGTGGGGTGTTGTGAGAACATTCACCTTGGATCCAAGAAACTTGCATCAGAAAATATTCTCCTTGTGGTGAATGTGCAGAAACAAAATAGGGGTAATCGGATTTGGATGTTCAAATTTTATGTATTCACTAAAAGCTAGTATGCAGGTATACAAAATAATCAAAGGTCAATGAAATCTTAAATTGTTTCCTCAAGGCAACTGAAATACAAAAAAAAAGTGAAGTGATGGTTTTTCATTTGAGGTACTAAGTCCACTTGTGAACACAGGCTGGAGAGGCCAAGTCAATGGATATTTTTAGGGCAGAGATAGATAGACTCTTGATTAGTACGGGTGTCGGGTTATGGGGAGAAGGCAGGATAATGGGGTTGGGAGGGAGGGATTGATATGCATTTATTGAATAGCGGAGTAAACTTAATGGGCCAAATTGCCTAATTCTGCTCCAATCACATTAACATTGCACCTTGGGGGAGAGTTTCCATGTGTGATGAACTGATTCATCTCTCGCACCTTTCACATAATTGTGTTGTAAGGATGAGTTGCAAACATTTTGCCTGTGTCCCCTTGAGTTTACAAAAGCAAACTAATTTTACCTTGTAAAATTGTTTTTTTTTACTATACCAATGTTGACATGCAATTCTACATCGACAGATTTCAAAATCCATGAAATTCACTTCCCACATATGCAAAAAATGTTGATTGCGAACACAAAAAATCTGATTTTAATGGCTAAAAAAAGTTGTGGAGGCCTGGATTAAGAGAAGTGTAATTTAATCATTTTGTTTTAATGGTGATAATAACAATACACCAACAGCATTTAATAAAAAGCTTTAAACACCCAACTGTTAAGTTCCCTCGTCCAAGCAATGCAGCCAAATGGGAGTGCACAATAGGCCTACCAGTCAGCAGTAGAAAGAAGAGTAGATATGTTGGCAAATCACAGAGATGTAAGAATGATGCTGCTAAAGCAGCGGCAGTTTCAACTTCCCCAGTCTTAACTTCTGTTGCTTCACGTTTGGGGAGGAATGGGATTCTTTTTAGAATAACGTTGGACCGAAATTGGGGCTTCAACATAGATCTTTAAATCTTTACTGGACATGGATGAAATTCATGATGACTTGAGGATAGCAACTGTGCGTAGCGGCGACTACGGAGGGTTTATGGCCCCGACCGTGGGTGAGCAAAGGAGGAGGACTGGCTTAACTTTGTTGCCTACCACCAGTGAAGAATGCTGTGGTGGATGTTTGTGTTAAATCTTATTGTGTATTGTGTGTTCTTTTTAAGTATCGCTGCTGGCAAATTCATTTCACTGCACCTTCGGGTGCATGTGACGAATAAAATTGACTGACTTTGTATTGGTTAGACAATACAATAGGCTGCACTATAGGAAGGTACACAAAAATGCTGGAGAAACTCAGCGGGTGCAGCAGCATCTATGGAGCGAAGGAAATAGGCGACGTTTCGGGCCGAAACCCTTCTTCAGACTGCACTATAGGAAGTTGATTGCAGAAGTGATTAACTGGGATGTTACTTGGGATGGAGTATTTGTTATGAGAGTGAATCACTTAGGATGGCTTTACTTGAAATGGAAGAGGTTAAAGGAGAATTGGATTGTGTTAACAAAATGCAGGGACAAAGATTATGTAGGTAGTGAGAAACGCCATAAAGAATGAGTAGAAATCAGAGGGCCTTGATTTAAGGTGGAAGGTAGGGGACTCATGGGGAAGTAGAGAGTATTTTTACCCAAAAAATGGTTGGAATCTGGAATGTATGACTCCGTGGATGGTGGAGGCTTTAGTGGTGGTTTAGAAGCTTTTAGATTTGCACATGGATGTACAAGGAATAGAGGGATATGGATCATGTACAGGCAGATGAGATCGGTTTAGGGTGGCACTGTATTCAGCACAAACATTGTGATGTGAAGTGCCTTTTCCTGTGCTGCACTGCTCTGAGATGAGCATTTCAATGACCACGGCAATAAGCTTAAGAGCCAAGGGCTGAACAATAGGTGTAGATGGATACTCAATGGTGGATGTGGTGGGCCGAAAGACCTGTATCTATGTTGGCATGGTTCTGTTGTTCTTTGTATATGTTCTTTTGACCATTTCATGGTAATATAGGCTGATATGTGGAATTCTAGATTGTACTTGGTTCATAAAAGTGTGTGTAAATTTGCAAGAGATTTTCATTATTGAATCATGATAGAGAATTTTTGAGTTCAATGAAATATTAATGTCTACTTTTTTTGTGGGTATTTGGTTTGATCTGTAACATTCCAGTATCAATTGAGACTTCCATTGCTCCTTTACCTTTAGAAATTTAAAATTTGGTATGTTTATTTAAAATATTTGATAGAAAGAAATCTGTATGTGTGTAGAGTAGCTTTTATATTCAAACATTGTTTTGTAAACTCTGTCAGTTCATACTGAGCATCCTTTCTAAAATAGAACTGCTGAACAAACTTCTTGGCTGAAGTGCTCCTGGAACATCCAGAGGTCAGATTAATGTGTGCCGAGTATCTGACATCTTTGGCTGCTGTTGATAGCCATCTGAGTGGTTCAGAATAGATACAGTTGCTACCCATGAAATGTTTTCTCTCTGTGTGCCAACTGCAGTGGTTGTCATTTGATCTGGCCCGAGCCCTTCACAACCTTTTATTATTGAAGAAAAAGGGTAATTTTATCCAATTTGGAGAGGCATGAGTCAGATTCAAGGAAAGTGCATAAGGTGATTGACGAGAATGTAGTGGTAAGGTTCCAATTCTATCTGGCAGCTTATTAAGCCAATTACAAATCTGGAAATGTAACTTGCGATTGAGGAGGCAAAGAAGCTTCAAGGGTATATTAGTCGGCTAATGATTAGCTGAGAGGTTGGCAGTTGAAATAAATGTGGGAAAATGTTATCTTTAATTCTGGTGGATTAAATGGGATTTGAAAGGTGTTGGTGTTTAGAAGAGCAGGTATGTGATAAGTATAGCCAAGTGAAATGGGGAGTGGCAGTGATGGGCAGATGGAGCCAGGAGTGGGTAGGGCAGTTTTGACTCCAGTTGGTGAGTGATGGGTAGAAACGGATATAGGGAAAAGAGATGGAAACAGGTCAAGGAGGGGAGGGAGAAGGTAGAGACAGACTGGTAAGTGATATGAAGCTTGACAAGGAAAGGATAATGGGCAATCTCCCGGTTGCCGGACACTTTAATTCTCCTTCCCATTCCTACACAGATCTTTCTGTCCTAAATCTCCTCCATTGTCAGTCAGGCTAAATGCAAATTGGAGGAACATCATCTCATATTTTGCTTGGGCAGCTTACAGCCCAGTGGTATGATTATTGATTTCTCTCACTTCAGGTAGCCCCGGCATTCCCTCTCTCTCCATCCCTCCCCCACCCAAGTCACGCTAGCTTCTCGTTTTCACCCTACAAACAACTAACAATGGCCTGTGTCGTCGTTACTTTTTTGCATATCTTTTATTCATTGTTCTATATTTCTCCATATCATTGTCTATATCTCTTGTTTCCTTTATCCCTAACCAGTCTGAAGAAGGGTCTCGACCCGAAACATCATCCATTCCTTCGCTCCAGAGATGCTGCCTGTCCCGCTGAGTTACTCCAGCTTTTTGTATCTATCTAAGAATAATGGGTAAATGGAAGCAGATGGGGGAGGGGATTGTAAAGGTAGGCCAGGGGGGCAGAAACCCAGGTCGGTGGGTGATGGGTAGATGGATCTACGTGGGGGAGGGTAACAAATCTAAGTAATGTTCAGTTCAAGATCAGTTAAGAGTGAGCTACGTAAATATGGAATAGAAAAGGGCAATGAAAAGATTTTCTTTATATACATTTAAACATAAAACACTTTCATTGGAAAATACAATTTATCGACCAATTGCTTTTCATTGCACCTTTATGTTCTCGCTTTGAACCAAGGGAGCTCTATTCTTCTGATTACTTTTATTTTTGCGAAACTGTATCAAAGATCCTTGTTTAAAATAGTATTTGTCATACTTGACTGTGATAGTAATGTTTCCAAATTTTAACTGCTCAATTCTTACTTCAAAGGAAACTTGGGTTTCTTTAATGTTGCTTAACTTGTCGTACCTTACTATTTTTTAATGCAGAAGTGGAATCTCAGGTCCTGAAGGAACATTTGATTGATGAGCTGGATTATGTCTTGGTTCCCACAGAAGCTTGGAACAAGTTGGTCAGTTGGTATGCTTGCATTGAGGGTCAGGAACCCATTGTACGAAGGGTAAGATTGTATATCAACTCCCCGAGTTACGAATGTCTGACTTAATCGCACTCTATACTTGTGAACATGCTCCCATATATATTAAATTCAAATACAAATGTATTGTTGCGGGGAGGGGTGTTGGTAGCAACAAGTTATAGGTAATTCGCAGCAATCGGACTCCAATGTCTCTTAAGAACACAGGCTGCCAGATTCACCACTGGAGGCTACTTAAGAAAGGTAGACAAAAATGCTGGAGAAACTCAGCGGGTGAGGCAGCATCTATGGAGCGAAGGAAATAGGCAGCGTTTTGGGTCGAAACCCTTCTTCAGATCCTACTTAAGTTGCTTTGTGATTTAACAAGCAATCACTTCTATTGATACTTATGCAACAGTACTCTATTGATACTTAGTCATTGATCCTTCAAGCTCTTCAAATCCAGCCATTAAGCATGCAATATCCTAATTCTGTACCATTGTAACCATGCATGGGAAGGCAATAAATAAATGTTCATCATAATTAACCCTCAGTAATTACAATACAGTGGAGGTATTGTTATATATCAAGTGATGTATGTTTTCTGATTTATGCATGTCTGCAAAAACAGATCATTCATAACCTGTACAAGATATTAGTACGGGTTATTAGCATCTGACTTTCAGGTTATTTGTACTTAATTCTGCAGACATAAATTTTGAGTTAATTATGATGATTTATATTGAAAAATAAAGGCAGCATGTCATGAAATAAAGTGACTTAGGAGTACTAAACACTTATGTTTGTATGTTAAATTTTAAATAAAAATGCTGTTCCGAGGACCTTTTAGAATGCTTATATATTAAATATTGTTTTTTTAGCATGAAACTAGACGCAATTATGAGATCAGTGAACCAGTTTTGGTTTTACAACAGTCATAAATTGTTTTAGCATCAACCAGAGCTGTGGAGTTGATACCCAAAACATCCGACTCAAACTCCTTGATTTCTTGTGTATCCAACTCCAACCTCGACCCCTAGGTATAATAATTCTAAATCTGCTATGATGACAATACACAAGATGGCATTTCATAAGAACTACATGAATCATCAGGATACCTTTTAAACCAATGTCCTTAAAGTTTTGAGTCTAATGGTTGTAGCTATGCTATTGTCGTTTTTTTTTAATTGTTTATTCTTGGGGGAAAAAACATGGTTCATTATGCTAAAAGGAAAAAAAATTACATATAGGACTATGACAAAATTTAAATGCCATTGAATTAAATAAAAATTATATAAGCATTACTCCAATGTATTAAACTAAGGCCACAGATATGTGCTGAATTATGACAACAAAAATCTCAAGTACAATAGAAATTAAAACATAATGCATAGGTAGTTAAGTTGGCTACAAAAGTACATACCTAAAATGTATTAATAACGTCCTTAGGAACAAATTTGCTCCTGCCAGATCCTCTTTCTTTGAAGCCCTTAAATCTGATTTAATTATTTTCAGTCTCTCCACCCTGACCTGAATGGGTAGTATGGCTGTACTATCATAGCTGCAAATTTTACTATTTCTGGATAAGCAGGGATGACTTCTTGTACTGTAAGTTTAGATGAGCGATCATATTTCTCTACTTCTAAACCAACAAGAAATTCTTGCTTAAATTCCATTAGTTTAACATCAAAAGGCTGCCTTCGCACATTTAAACAGGAATGCTTTGCTCTCGACTGTTCAATTTTATCTAAATATTTTGCAAAATCTCACTCTTCATCATTTGAAGAGGATGAGAAGGATTTGGTACTCCCATCTTCATTTTGTGGTTCTGACTTTTCAGGTAGTAGCCCTTTTATCCGAACTGCAACATCACAGAGGGCCTCTTTTGCTTTAGCAATTTGAACTTCGCTCAACAAGATTCGGTTCATTGGATCTACGTAGACAGCAGCTAACAAGATCTGATTTTCAAGTAGCAGACCCTCTTCTCTTCATTGACGATACAATTCCTTCAGCAATTAATCCTCCAGCTTTGGATAGGTGAAATATTACATTTTCCCACTCCCATAGGAATGTACCAGGTGTAAAATCCTATACTTGCAGCTTTTTGGTGACTGCATAAGGGTGAGCAAGCAGAGCCTCTAATTGTGATACCAACCTCCATTGACTTTTAGTCAGTAAAATACTGGGATTATCAATGTCTTCTCTAAAGGGTTTTTGGTCAAGCAAACGCTCAACCATAAAAATCCTCAGGACTTTACAGGGGCACGGTGGAGTTTGTACTCATGTACTGCATTAACATGTGGTACTCCAACTGCTCAGACAGGAAGGCTCTGCAGAGGGTAGTGAGGGGAGCAGAGAGGATCATTGGCGTCTCCCTACCCTCGGTACAAGAACTGTTCCAGAGCCGCTGCCTGAAAAAAGCACTGAGCATAGCAAAGGACACACTGCACCCCCTCCACACACATCTGGTTCTCCTGCCATCAGGCAAGAGATACCACAGCATCAAAGCCCAGACAATCAGACTGCTAAACAGCTTCCTTCCACAGGCTGTGAGGCTGCTAAACAGTCACTCCACCTGATTCTGCTGCTTTTTTACATTGACAATGTAATAACAACTCTGGCACTGGCCACTTAAATCAGCTGCCCTGGACAATTTATGACTATTTTTACTTGTATTTTAATGTTGCTGTTTTTTACCTGCACTTTTTAACTATTCGTATTGTTTTTATCAGGGACTGGATTGTTTTTATTTATGTGTGAAATGTTTAAGTTTTATGTGTGATGCTCTGGTATTCCCTGGGAAATGTCTTCTCATTTTGCACTGTACAACTGTTGCTTTGCAAGATGACAATAAAGGTTGATTGGTTGATATGTGTGCTGCCCCAAAGAGTTGCTTGGTCCAAAATAGCTCCCTTTCGTGCATGTCTCTGGAGGATAGCATCAATTTTAGAGGTCCTAGCTGCTGTAGCCACTTGCCTCCCCTTACCAATCAGAGTAGCTGCATGGCGTTCTTTCAATCCATCTCTTATTGTTAGTTGCAATGTATGGTACAGCACAAGGCATATGTTGGATTAGGCAGAGCTGAGATGCCTCCTCAACAATATCATCTAAAGTTTCATCATTCCGTTCTGTTTCTGCTGTTTCAGTTTCAGAACCTGCATCAGAGATCTTCCTTTCAGTAGTGACTTTTTCAACTTTATTAATCTTTTCCATTGTGCTTAGCTTATTTGAAGCATTATCAGTGACAATGCATAAAATCTGGTCTTTCTTAATTTCAAAATTTCTTCCACTGAGTTCTGGAGATAAATGCTGTCATGATGTGCCTTGGTGTCCTTTACTCCTAATGTCCGAGTTACTATTTTATTGTTTTCATCAGCAAATCTAGCATTGATGGCAAAATAGTTAACTCTGTGACGAGTTGTGGCATCCATTTTAATGAACATGAACTGCCCCTTAAGAGTTTTTCAAAGCTTTTCCTTTTCCTTCTTGGCTTCTTCAAGCATATGTTTTCTGATACTCTCCCTTGTGAGAGAAACTCCCAGTTTCTTAGCCATTTCTCCATTTCTCTCGGGTGGAAATAAAGTGTGCGGTATATTTTAAAAAACCGGATTTTTTTTTCTGATTTACGTAGTCTCTGAAATTTATGTTGAGGTCGGAGTCGGGGCTTTTTTACCGACTCCGACTACGGCAGCACCAAAATTACTCCGACTCCTACTCCGATTCCACAGCCCTGGCATCAACTCTCAAATTAGTCTGTAAATGGCAGGATTCATTCTCTTAAGTCGGTTATTTGTTCACTACTGTTAGCAGTACACTACTTTGTAAATGTACTGGGAACATTGCAGCAAAAACATTCAAGAAAATGTTTCCTAAATATAGTTTTCAATAACTAAGAGTTCCATGTATTATGTTCCCTGCCTAGTAGTGATTTTTTTAAAACTGAACAAATACAAATGGAAAATACTGGAAATCAAGTCCTGTGTTATTTGTGGAAAGAGAAATAGTTAATGCATCAGCTTCTGCAACTTAAAATTAACTTTTCTTATCCCAGTTTTGACCTGAAACACTGACTTTATTTCTCTCTCCAGAGATGCTACATGACCAAATGCATTTCCAGCATTTTCTGTCTTTATTTCAGAACTCACAGCAGCATTTAAAAAAAAATTCAGATTCAAAATGTTTATTTTGTAATAATCTACTATGTCATATAAATATCTTAAACCTTTTGCTTCTTCTTGTCCTTAACATTCCTCGAGGTAATGCCTTCTGGATATTTAAAAAAAAATGTAATTTGATGTTTTAAACAGCTGAAAAATGTTCACTATTTTAGTGTTTCAATGTCTCAACCCTCTATCAATAATTTACACATTTAAAAAGACCACCATTCCCTGTTGGAAAAATAATGAAGAACTAAAATTGCAAGTTAATGGCTGACTTAAACTTTGTTTGCTCAATTACCAAATATTTGAGACTAGTTTACAAAGCTCACTCTTTATATATAAAAAAAAAAGAACATGCATAATTAGTATCTGAACTTGGCCGAAATGGGATTAACAAATTTAATTAATTCAACTATCTCAATAGATTGCAGCAGTTCAAATGTTGGCATACAAGTGCTTTAATATTCTTTTGAGTTTGATATTTTGTTCAGTTCACGAGTTTGCCTGAAGGTGTATCATCAGTGAGACTTATGCCAGCCAGTTTGAGCTGTTAGTAAAAATTTGGGAGCATGTCCCTTTAACAAAAAAACTAATTGCGTCATTCATACAAATGCTCTAATCCTTATTTTTGTTTCCATGATCTGTTGGCTTTGTTTTTTTCTAATCCTGTGGTGTATTCCATTCTCAGGTAGTTGAACATGGAATGTTTGTGAAGCATTGTAAAGTAGAGGTTTACCTCCTAGAATTGAAATTGTGTGAGAACAACAATATGGACAATGTGGTGACACGCCACTTCAGCAAAGCAGATACCATAGGTAAAACACTTTTGATACATGTTATTTTTCTTGTTCTGGTGTAAAACAAGATGCTCCAATCAATTTTTTTTAAATGGCACTGTTCTTAATATTGCATCATGCTGTGGTTTTGTGATGAATCATGTGATTTTGTGGAAATAAGAACCTTCTCCCCCAACTCCTCTCCCCACCTTTCTCTCTGGATTTATTAGGCATTAGTTCCCTTAAAATAGTTTAGACTTAACACAGTCCTTCAAAGGCACACCATTGTTTATTTTAGATAGACAATGCATGATAGAAGTATTAAGGAAGTGGGCTACATTCCTTTGGAGGTAAGTGGTACAAATCTCAAGTTTCTACAGAGGAACTTTGTCCCTTGGAAACTTTTAACCAAAATATGAAACACAAATGCAAGCAGAAAATGATGGAAATACTCAGCAGGGCAGGTAACATCTTTGGAGAATGAGAAACATTCGCTTTTCAGGTCAGCATAAACTTATAATCAGAGTTGATGAAAGTATATTGATCTGAAACATGAGGTGTTCGCCTCACTGTAGATGCTACTATGGAGCAGAGTATTTCCACTATTTTATGTTGTTAAAGATTTCCAACAGCTTCTGAATTCTGCTTTTTGCCTATGAAATCACAATCCTGGATAAATCATCAACTTAAATACAAGTATCATGACTCCAACTATGGCCTATAGTTGTATCACTAAATCATGATTTCTAAATCAAACAACTGGCCAACTTTATTCCAACCCAAATTTTTTTAAGCACTTGAGGAAAAATAATTTGTAAAACAGTGAGGGTAACAGAGCAGAGGATTAGGACTGACTGTATTACTGCATTTACCCTTCCTCCCCACCCCCCACCACAATCAGTCTTCTTCTTCTTGAGTATGGCGTGCACAGCCTAAAGTTGTAGGACAACTTGTTCTATTGGATCTTATTTGATTGTGCACGCCAGGTTGATTGCATTCGGTGAAACAGGGCGGACCATGTGAAAGTTGCAATCTCCCATCCCACAATCAGTCTGAAGAAAGGTCCTGACTCCTTAACGTCGCGCATCCATGTTCTCCAGAAATGCTGCCTGACCCACTGAGTTACTCCAGAGCTTTGTCTTTTTTTTATTAACGTAATTTAGCTGTTGTGTATTTAATGATGCCCTTTTCAAAATAATGGTTTCTGATTAGCTTTACCAATGATTTTGTTTCTGGGTACAAAAAGGGTTCATTGCTTGTTATTTACACCTGTAAATATTGGTCAGCCTTGCTGTACTTTATTAAATTTGGTGAACACAAACTATTATATTAAGTCAATTACTACAGCAAGTTTAAGAATATGTTATATTAAAACCACAGGTTATTCAGTGCATCCCCAATCCCCAATAATTATTTTTCATGATATGGGCTTGGTAGTATTAATGATATATATTGCATGCAGAGAGGTATCTTGGAGAAGAAACTATTAAAAGGGCACTATGATAGTGTTTACAACAGGGTATAAAATGAAAGCCCAGATCATCTATCCCATGGTGTCACTCTAGTTGGACTTGAAAATGGGCTTCTTGTTTGCAGGTGTGAGGTGAATTGGCAGAAAGGGAGAAGGAGAGAAAAGATTGCGGAGAGTTGGTAGAAACAGAACAAACGATGCAATGTTGCTTTTCACAGTAAATAGTGCCTCTCAGCAGGGCTTCTTCATTCATGAATGGATTTGCTAAAAAAAGCAAATCAAATTTTTGTCAACTTACCAGGAATCAGAAATGACTGCTCCCCACTCGCATCTCCTTATTGACTCATGTTAAATCTCATTTTATCTCAAACCATTTTCATGATTGCTGTGGGTTAATACCAATTTGCAGCCAAGAACGGTGCTGTGTTTTTGAATCTTCATGTTTTTCCTCGGATCTGCATCTTGTGTAACTTGTTCTCTGCTTAAGCTTATTTGTGGAGGGCTTGACCCTTGTCAAACTCTAGACTTTAGCAAGTGGCAAGTTATTTATAAGCAGCCAGCAAATTGGAAAGGTATAATGTAAATCTGTCTGAGCTGTGCATTAGCAATTCCTCTAGTTCCTACTTGGAACAGTTCTGTCATGTTGTTTGAAGACAATAGGTTCTGGTTAGGTTTCCACTGATTTATAGTTGGCTGGAAAATGTAGCCATCTAATCATTTGACAATGAGCATAAGAAACTAACCCGGCTCTTGATTTTGTGAGAATGTCATTGACACTTCTGGTTCTAGATGAGGAAAATTAATCATGAAGCCAAAAAGCTTCCAAAAATTTACAAACAATGAAGCATGTGACATGTAGATGAAAGAAAAATCAGATGCTGGAATTGTGAGCAAAACGCACAGATCTCGAGGAACTTAGTGGGTCAGGCAGCACCTGCGGAGGGAATTGCCAGGCAACGTTTTGGGTCGGGACCCACATGTGACATCTTGGTGTTCATACTTTACAAAGCTAAAATATTGAGCAAACTATAATTTACCATTTTGAAATTTCCTGTCAGTAAAAATTAACTGCACTTTTGAACCCTTAGACATTATTAGAATTTCATACATGTGTCACATTACCATACATACATACCTTCAAAATGTTTCCACTGCTCCCGCTAGGCATTGTTACATGGGGGTCCATCACATTCAGAATTGGGTTAAGGATTGATTTTTTTTTTAGCTGGTTTCCATTACGATACCTTCAGTCTGAGTAGTGCTTAAGTTTGAGAAGATTTATTTACTTTTGCTATGGAGAGAAATCTGAATTATCTGTTTCACAAAATATATTTCAAGTTCTTGCAGGCCATTTGTAGCATTTCCTCCATGTCACTAATACTTTGCACACATATCTTGTAATCAATGTTCCATTTTTAAAAAAAAGGGGGATCTTGTGCGAGGGGGAGATCTGAAGAAGGATCTCGACCAGAAACGCCACCCGTTTATCCAGAGATGCTGCCTGTCCCGTTGAGTTACTCCAGCTTCTTGTGCCTATCTATCTTGAGAGTTCATCGTGGTTTAAAAGGGCCCCTTTATATGTGAGATGTTGCTGTCATTGGTATTTTTACTTACTGTTCTGAGACCATTGTGTTGTATTCATTTATTTATTTGTTATAATTGGTACTTTTCTTTTCCCAAAAAAAAGATACAATAGAAAAGGAGATGCGAAAGCTGTTCAGTATCTCACTCGAGAAGGAGACAAGGTTGTGGAATAGATACATGACAAATACTTATGAACCACTTAACAAGCCAGATAGCACAGTGCAAGATGCTGGTCTATATCAGGGCCAGGTGAGTGTGGCATTTTGATGTTTTGCATGGGAATGAGTGCAGTTGAGATTTGGGATGAAAAGTATGATTTTGAATGGATTTGTATATAATATAAATCAGTTTAGGAATCTTCCTCTTTCCACTGCCAAATTTACATCGTAAAAAATAAAACATTGACCACCATGACAATTTAAATTTTCCCTTGGAGGTCGAAGGGAATTGTCCAACAGATTGCAATTTCCATCTTTCTTTGTATTTTAATACACTTCTGAATATATTGCACAGAATAATAATATTTAAACTGTTTTTAAAAAAAGAGGATAAATAAGTTAATTGAAATTGTAGTGGAGTCTTTTCAGCTTAATGAAGTAATGGCTGTTTAGTTATGTCAGTCATTGATTTGGCTACGTTAATTAAATCTAAGTTATTTTTAGAGATTTGAAAAACTTTAAAATTATAGTTAATTACAAAATCTAGGATGATGCCAAGTGCTCAGTTAACTGTTTATTAAAATGAATACTTTTATTATGATTATGCAAATCAATTCTAGGTAGTACCCAGTACATGGGGAATAGAATGTAACATAACATTTTCATCCACTGCATAGCAGCTCAAGGTGTCATAATTTTCAAAGAATGTCTTGATAAATTACAGTATGTAACATATGGATTTTGGTTATGAATTGCATTGAAAGGGAACAAGCAGATGTAATTTAAAAAATGATTCTGAGTGAAACAGAATCTCCTCTGCAGAAGTCATCTGATACTAAGTGCCTATGTCTCTCTCTTCCCCCCCCCCCCCACACACACTACCACCACCACCACCACCACCCTTAGCTTCTGGTAATAGAACTGAAGAATGAAGATGGAACATGGCCAAGACAAACTTCTCAAACAAAGTATGTTATCATATTTCTCCACAATTTCTTGAGGCGGTAAAGATGAGTATTTAACTTCAAATGTTAACTGGAGTGTGTGTTTTATCATGTAAAATCTTTAGGATGGTACTTCCTCTGGTCAATGAATGTATGGTATTAAAGTTTCTACGTGACAGTGAATTTCAAGCAGATTGGGAGCTGAGGAAAGTTGGATTTGAAACTCATTTAGGTATAATTGTAGATTGAGATATTGGAGGATAATTGACATTGATGCCTTCGGAAGCAGAAGAAAGGGAAAATGATAAAGGAGACGGAATTCAATTTGATTATTGCCAATGACAAAATTACTTCAAAGCTAGTGGCAATAGCATCAATCTGCCAAATAAAAGGTTGATGGGAAGAAATAACTATGTATTTGGGGTTTTTTGGCTCCCCAAATCTTGGTCACTATAAATCTCCCTGTGACAATGTGGGGTTTCCTCACTGTGTGCTCCAGTTTCCTCCCACATCCCGAAGATTTGTAGATGGTAGGTTAATTGCCCACTGTAAACCAAAATTGGCTTGGAAATAGGAGGAAGAGGGTGTTTTTTTGCGATTAAATGCCTGTGACTAAGAGTCCTTGATGGCTGGGATCTCTGCTATTTGTAATATCCATGAAGGAGGTGGGAGCAAAGCCAGCAAATTCACAAAAGATACACGGATTGGTGGAGTTGTTGTTAGTGTGGAAGGTTACCTTGAGCTGCAGAAAGATATCGATGTTGGTTAATGACTGAAAAATGGCAGATGGAGTTTAATCCAGATAAGCAGGAGCTCTGGGACATCATGAATGTTAGGGTCTTGGGGAGTATTGAGAAAAAGAGACCATGGACGTTGCCTGGAATGGATCAGTTCAATTATGAGGAGAGACTGGAAAGATCTGGTCTCCTTGGAGCAGAGGGGGTTAATATAATTGATATTTGTAAAGTTATGTGGGGTAAAGAAAGGAAAGACTGCAGGAAACCTCCCCATATAGGGCTATGCATAATGTGCTGGGTTATTGGATAAATACAGAAGGGAACCCACTGGCCTGCATGAAAGATTTGGGCTGAGTTTCCATGCAGTACAATTCTGCGAATAGCAGCATCAAACATGCATATTTTCTTTTTCTCAAATTGAATCTAAGATCAAGAGTATTCAATTGTCACATGCGCCGTGACACTTTTACTCGCTGCAGCTTTGCAGATCCGTTTTACTCGGTAAACCAGATCATAATCATATAAGCATAAGTACATCATTCAATCTTTGCAGTACAAAGTCAGTAGTAGTTCCGTGTGGAGTTAGGGTTGTAGTAAGGGCTGTGCAGGGCCATCAAGAGCCTGATGGCTGATGGGGAGAAGCCATTCTTGAATGTTGAGGTAACGTTTCTCAGGCTAATGTGCCTCCTTCCCGATGGTAGCAACGAGTTTGGATCAAGGCCAGGGTGGTGTGGGTGTTTAACTTCCTGAAGATGCCCTCAACAATGAGGATGTCAATACTTGTGATGGACCAGGCACATTCTGTCGCCTTATTTGTCCAAATGTTAAATATACTGAGTATATGTTCTTGCAAAGTTAATCTGCAACAGAATAAATTTGCAATACAACATTTTTGAATTTGCTCATTTAAAACATTTATCCAAATTTTTAAATTCAAAAACAAGCATGCATTTGCAATTTCTTTTATAAACCAGCATCTGCACTTCCTTGTTACTGCATGAATTCTTGGTTTGTTTTGAACATTGACTACAGTGTCATCCCAACCTACCAGTTCTGTGTTGTGACCAACCAACGTTTCAGTGAAGTGCTACCAAGATTTTATGGGGGGGGGGTTGGGTTTGTGGTTCACATACTTTAATCAAAGACCAGAGATATCTCACCGATATCCTTTGCTCAATGAGCAACTCCAAATAAATTAACTGTTCAGTCATTACTTGGCAGTTTCATTGCTCTTGGCCATGTGCTGATGTATAATAGTTCCTCACAGTCATACAATGTGGAAACAGGCATTTTGGCCCAACTTGCCCACACCAACCAACATGTCCCGTCTACACTAGTCCCACCTGCCTGCGTTTGGCCCATATCCCTCTAAACCTGTCCTATCCATGTACCTCTAATTGTTTCTTAAATGTTGTGATTGTCCCTGCTTCAACGACCTCCTCTGGCAGTTCTTTCCATATACCTACCATTGTTTGTGTAAACATAAATTACCCCTCAAGGTTCCTATCTTTTCCCCTTCACCTTAAATCTATGTCCTCCAGTTCTTGATTCCCCTACTCTGGGCAAGAGACTCTGTGATCTATTCCTCTCCTGATTTCATACACCTTTATAAGATCACCCTTCAACCCCCTGCACTGCAAGGCATAGAATCCCAACCTGTTCAGCCTCTCCCTATTGTTCTGACCTTTCACACTGTGATATTCCCAAGCAATTTTGGGAAAGTTAAAATCCCCAACCAGTTTCTGGTCCACCAATGTATTTTTTTTTTTTACATTCTTTATACGTTCAAATTCCTGCCATGCTTTTTTTTCCCCCCCACTTTCAATCATAAAAACATAGAAAATAGGTGCAGGAGGAGGCCATTTGGCCCTTCGAGCCACCGTTCATTGTGATCATGGTTGATTATCCACAATCAGTAACCCATGCTTGCCTTCTCCCCATATCCCTTGATTCCGCTAGCCCCTAGAGCTCTATCTAACTCTCTTTTAATTTTATCCAGTGAATTGGTCTCTACTGCCTTCTGTGGCAGAGAATTCCACAAATTTACAACTCTCTGTGTGAAAATGTTTTTTCTCATCTCAATGGCCTCCCTTTTAGTCTTAGACTGTGGCCCCTGATTCTGGACTCCCCCAACATTGGGAACATTTTTCCTGCATCTAGCTTGTCCAGTCCTTTTATAATTGTATACGTTTCTATAAGATACCCTCTCATCCTTCTAAATTCCAGTGAATACAAGCCCAGTCTTTCCAATCTTTCCTCATATGACAGTCGCACAATCCCAGGGATTAACCTCGTGAACCTACGCTGCATTGCCTCAATAGCAAGGATGTCCTTCCTCAAATTAGGAGACCAAAACTGCACACATTACACCAGATGTGGTCTCACCAGGGCCCTGTACAACTGGCGAAGGACCTCTTTACTCCTATACTCAAATCCTCCCGTTATGAAGGCCAACATGCCATTAGCTTTATTCACTGCCTGCCATATCTGCATGTTTACTTTCAGTGACTGGTGTACTTTTTTCCTAATCTGACACCATTGAGATAATAATCTGTCTCCTTGTTCTTGCCGCCAAAGTGGATAATCTCACATTTATCTACATTATACTGCATCTGCCATGCATCTACCCACTCACTCAACCTGTCCAAGTCACCCTGCAACCTCATAGCATCCTCATCGCAGTTCACACTGCCACACAGCTTTGTGTCATCTGCAAATTTGCTAGTGTTACTTTTAATCCCATCATGTAAATCATAGTTGCGGCCCTAGCACTGAGCCTTGTGGCACTCCACTCGCCACTGCCTGCCATTCTGACAGGGACCCGTTTATTCCTACTCTTTGTTTCCTGTCTGCCAACCAATTCTCTATCCATGTCAATACCCTACCCCCAATACCATGTGCTCTAATTTTGCACACTAATCTGTAGACTTTCTGAAAGTCCAGATACTCTAAATCCACTGGCTCTCCTTCATCCATTTTACTTGTCACATCCTCAAAAAATTCCAGAAGATTAGTCAAGCAGGATTTCCCCTTCATAAATCCATGCTGACTTGGACCAATCATTTTACTGCTATCCAAATGCACCGTTATTACTTCTTTAATAATTGACTCCAGCATCTTCCCCACCACAGCTTCCCCACCATCAGGCTAACTGGTCTATAATTCCCCGTTTTCTCTCTCGCTCCTTTCTTGAAAAGTGGGATAACATTAGCTACCCTCCAATCCACAGGAACTGATCCTGAATCTATAAAACATTGGAAAATTGGATCAATGCGTCCACGATTTCTAGAGCCACCTCCTTGAGTGCCCTGGGATGCAGACCATCAGGCCCTGGGGATTTATCAGCCTTCTGTCCCATCAGTCTACCCAATACTTAATAAATTTCGCAAATTTATTTCAGTTCTTCTGTCCCCCGAGATCCTCTGTCCTCTTGTACATCTGGGAGATTGTTTGTGTCTTCCTTAGTGAAGACAGAACCAAAGTACCTGTTCAACTCTTCTGCCATTTCCTTGTTCCCCATAATAATTTTACCTGTTTCTGCCTTCAAGGAACCCACATTTATCTTTACTAATCTTTTTCTCTTTACATACCTAAATAAACTTTTACCATATTTCTTTATATTCTTGGCCAGTTCACCCACGTATTTCATCTTTTCACCCTCTATTGCCCTTTTTGTTACCTTCTGTTGTCCTTTGAAAGTTTCCCAATCCTCTGGCTTCCCGCTACTCTTTGCTATGTTATACACCTTTTTTTTTTGTTTTATTCCATCCCTAACTTCCCTTGTCAGCCACGGTTGCTTTACTCCCCTTAGAATCTTTCTTCCTCTTTGGAATGAAATGATCCTGCATCTTCTGTATTATCCCCAGAAATTCCTGCCATTGCTGTTCCACCGCATCATGCCTGCTAGGATCCTTTTCCAGTCGACCTTGGCCAACTCCTCTCTTATGCCTTCATAGTCCCATTTGTTCAACTGCAACACTGACGCTTCTGATTTAACCTTCTCCCTCTCAAATTGCAGATTAAAACTCATCATATTATGGTCACTACCTCCTAGCGGTTCCTTTACCTTGAATTCCCTTATTAAATCTGGTTCATTAGACCACACTAAATCCTGAATTGCCTTCTCTCTGGTGAGCTTCAGTAGAAGCTGCTCTAAGAATCCATCCTGGAGGCACTACAAAATCACTTTCTTGGGGTCCAGAACTGACCTGATTTTCCCAGTGTACCTGTATATTGAAATCTCCCATACTCACAGTGGCATTACCTTTGTTACAAGCCAATTTTAACTCCTGCTTCAATTTGTACCCTATATCCAGGCTACTGTTTGGGGGCCTGTAGATAACTCCCATTAGTGTCTTCTTGCCTTTACAATTCCTCTATTCTAGCCACAGCGACTACATCGTCAGTCTCTATGTCACTCCTTGCAAGGGACTGAATTTCATCCCTCACCAGCAGAGCTACCCCTCCTCCTCTGCCCACCTGCCTGTCCTTTCTATAGGACGTATAACACTGAATGTTCAGTTCCCAGTCCCGATCCTCCTGCTGCCATGTCTCTGTAATCCCCACAATGTGATATAAAATTAAGATCATTGCCTCATGGCCTCTTGTGCCTCATTGATTTCCATACAATTGATTTTATTTTAAATATGGTTTAAATACAAGTTTAATTTCTTTTTGCATCTCAGAGTAAGTATAAACAGCTGAAATCCATTTGAAGTTTGTGTTGTCCTGCTAAATTGTTCATGTGAGCCATCCTGTTCTACAGTGGTTCAATAGCTTTCCTATTAGAATTACTGTCAGTGCAAACAGTTCACTTAATCTTTGAGCGAGAAAAGGTGTCCAGGCTGATACAACCAGAGAGAAAATAATGGTGCTAGTTGTTGCTCTATCATTTTACCTACCCCACTTCTCTAAGGAGAATGAAGAAGAAGAAGAGGAAATGCAGAGGCAGCTCACTAATTTAGACAGATAAATACGTATATGTAGGCTGAGGGACTTTCTGAGCAAGTTATATCCTTAATTGCAGCCGAAGGGCATGGAATTTGCTTGTTTGTTATCAGTTTTTACATTGAAATAGGAAAAAATAAAAATGTACCCTCAGCTCTTTTTTGGGGGGTATGGTATTTATGAAATTAGGTAAATCTACCTTTACATTTTCTTTTCTCTTTTATTCAGATGGACACTATTGACACTAGGGAGAACTGGCTGATGGCAAATTGGTGAACTGAAATTCTTGAGCCATAGTTAAAATGTTAAGAACCCTCAGTGTAAATTACTAATATAGTTGGTCTGTTTCTGTGGAAATACAAGGAACTCCAGGACTTTCCATAATGTCTTAATCAAACTATTGGTGTCTATCACCTCTTTCATTTTGAGGGCTAAACCAATGAAGCTACATAGTTACTTGAACTGAAATCAGTATTCATGTAATGATGTTATATGATTTAAAAGTTAGTGGCATTTAATATTTGTAACAGTACACAATCATGTTTTTCATAAGTATGATATGGAAACCTATTGGGTTTAGTGGCTTTTTCACAATATCTTAAAATATAATGAGTAAACACACCAACACACATTTTCTCTATTTTTCTCCTACAATCAATGTTTATGCTGCTTTGCCCCTTTATAGAACAAACAGAGTGAGAAGTCCTTGTGATAGATGTAGTCTCTGTTACATTTGACATTCAGCAGTGATCAATTTCAGAAACAAGTTGCAAGTCCTCCCCTCCCATTTGCTGACTTACTGAGTAATTGTATTGCTTGGCATGCAAGACTACTCTAAAAAGCATTGTCTTGACAGCGTTGCCTTGCATGTGGCAATATGATTTGTAAATCCGTGTTCGTGCCTTTGTTTTTATGACAGATCCAGCACTGCCACCAGCAGAAATTTATCTACCTCTCCAAAATCCTCGACTTGCAGCAATTCATACTCGTCCTCGTCCTTGTCCTCCCCTTCTACAGTCTCTAATGGTGACAGCAACAACTCCAGCAACATATTAAACAGCTCCAGCTCCACCAGGGGGTGAGTGCACCTGTATGGTGGAAAAACATTGCCTTGATTATAACCAGTTTTTATTATTTCAGACAAAGGAATGTGATCCGATGACCTTTGAGCTTCCCAATTCATTATTCACCCAAACTTGTTTTTCTTCTTCTGTTCATTTATCCTATTTGGTTGCCCTACACGTTTTCACACAAGGAAAATTAGGCTGTGGGCCGAGCATCAAAAATGTGTCTAGAAATAGGATTCTGTGACCCAAGTCACCAAACTACATGAAATTTTCCACAGATTTGGATGAAATATAATTGAGAAGTCATAACTCGTAATTGCCGAAAGTTGCACATTAATCAATTAAACTAATTAGAAAATGAGATCGGGAAAATAAGCGCCATCTAGTGGCCAATGCCCGTATTACACCATGGGCAGCCTATTTCCGTGTTGCAGTCCATTTAAACTATATATTATACCAATATATATATATATAGATATATAGATATATATATATATATAGATATATATATATATATATATATATATATATATATATATATGTGTGTAACCTGTAAATATGAATGTAATCATATATAATTAAGTATAATTATATTATATAAAAATAATATGATGAATATAATTGTGAGTGTGTTTTTTTAATGACACTGTCGCAGAGGTCCTGCTCCTGAACCAGCCTAATTAATGGGTTAGGGCAGTTCTTGTGGGTTTCCCCATTTACTGAACCCCGTTGACTGCCAAAATGGGGAGAGTGGGGGTAACGGCCATAGTGGGACTGGGGCAGTGCCAGACCTGTAAGAGACCTGTCTTATTTCTGATGTAAATGTCGCATCCTGGCCAAGAATCGAATGCTCTGATGTTTACTCGATGAATATTCATTTTAAGCTACAATGAGCTATTACACCATGGGCAGCCTATTTCCATGTTGCTGTCCATTTAAACTATATATTATTATACCAATATATATATATATGTAACCTGTAAATATGAATGTAATCATATATAATTAAGTATAATTATATTATATAAAAATAATATGATGAATATAATTGTGAGTGTGTTTTTTTAATGACACTGTCGCAGAGGTCCTGCTCCTGAACCAGCCTAATTAATGGGTTAGGGCAGTTCTTGTGGGTTCCTTCCTTTACTGAACCCCACTGACTACCAGTGTGCAGAGTGGGGGTGACGGCCATAGTGGGACCGGGGCAGTGCCAGGCAGGCATGTTCCAGTTGTTTTAATAGGAAATTAAATGAGACTGCAGCAGATGTCCCAGGTTTTAAGGGCTCATGAACCTGCCTAATTAAAGGGTCAGGACAAATCCTCTAGGTTTTCCCATTTACTGAACCCCGCTGACTGCCAAAGTGGGGAGAGTGGGGGTGACGGCCATAGTGGGACTGGGGCAGTGCCAGACCTGTAAGAGACCTATCTTATTTCTGATGTAAATGTCACATCCTGGCCAAGAATCGAATGCTCTGATGTTTACTCGATGAATATTCATTTTAAGCTACAATGAGCTTATATTTATGTTATAGCCCCCCCCCTCCCCCCCGATGGTGCCTTTGCAAATGAGGGCTATTACCTTTAACCTAAAAGAACCCTAAAAGTGATGCATTGTTTATCTCTAGTTTGTGTGTGTCTGTGTGTGCCTTTCAAACATGTATCTGTGGCTGTGTGTATGTACGTGTGGATGGATGTATGTGTGCATGTATGTTTGGATGTGTACATGTATGTCTGTGAATGGATGTGTGTGTGTGCGGATTTATGTGTGCATGTATGTGTGTGTTTGCATGCATGGAAGTGTGCGTATGGATGGATGTGTGTGTGTGGATGTGCGTATGTATGTATGTGTGGATCGGTGGGTGGATTGTCGCAGTCATTCACCGGCACGCCATTATCATAAGTAATTCACTCATTGTTTAAATAATTTGACCAAATAAACAGTGAAACGATCCACATTAAAATAAAACTTTATATAATCATTTTTTTCCACAATTTATTTATTTTGTGTACTTTGAACATTTACAAATGATGCAATGCGCTGGTAAGACATGCCTGCGGTCAGTGTGATCGACAGTTGCTGTTTGTTGACTATGACTTGTCATGGATCGAAGCAGTCTCTTTGGGGCCGGCTCATCTGCTTCATCATCAGGAACTGCCTCTTGAGGTGATTCACCTGCTTCAGGCTTTTCAGCGTCTTGAACTCAATTGAAAGAGGAAAACGAAAACAGAAAAGGAATGAAAAGTAAAATAAATCAACATCCTCAAATATATCTTTTCATTTTTCAAAGTAACATCATATGACCATAAGTAAAAAGATTTGTTGTTTGAGTCCTATCATTACCTTTCTTCCTTCTAGACTTTGCTATCGCTCGATTTATTGTTGTTATGTTGTAGAAGCACTCTGCATGATAACCCGGGATACACTGCTGCCTCCTAATAATAGAAGATAATATGTGTCAGGGTGTATTTTACATCTTTTCATGTTTTATATTATGTAAGACAATATTGACATATCAATGAGGAAATTAAACATGTATGCATGTCCAGGTAGATGGGATGGCAAGTCTGCAAATTATCAAATTAGTGTTCATTAAAGCACAGTGAATGTCCACACAAAACACTTTTGTGTGGACAGGCTCTGAAGAGTGGAGGGGCAGAAGCTGCAGAAAAAAAAAATCTCATATCACTTAGGTCTGCATGGACTTCGATTCATAAAATGTCAATCTCTTCTTAATGTCAATGAGACTGTAATTTACAGCCATAGATAAGACTTCAAGTTCAAGTGCAGGAGCAGAGGGTGCAGAATAGCTAGAGAAAGAAACATCTCATAGTACTTGGGTCTGCATGGACTTCAATTCATAAAGTGTCAACCTCTATTTAATGTCAATGAGACTTACACTGTAATTTACTACAATTGATAAGTTATTTCAAGTTTCAGTAGAGGCTACAGAAAAAAAAAATCTCATAGTCATTAAGTCTGCATGGACTTCAATTCATAAAATTTAAACCTCTTCTTAATGTTAATGAGAATAACAATAGGTTACTACCATAGAAAAACTAGTTCAAGTTCACATATCACCCAATTCATTTCTACAAAAAAATCAACCATTTCTGACCATTTCTCACTGCAATGGAAGCCTATAAATAGCGATCGATATCCCTCCGTTTTTCTCCCGTGGTCGGGGTCTGAAAACGGCCGCTACAGTCGGCACTATGTACAGCCTCCCCTGCCCCCCCCGCCCGCCCGCGGAGATGATCCGCGGCTCCGCGTTCGCGAATCGGCCGCTTCTTAATTGAGACCACGGCTTCACTATACCGCGGGTACCTAGGCCCCGCGTTCGGAACACTTTTTCCCAGTACGTTATCGCAGGCAGCTCCGAGATTAGCTGTTAAAGACTTATTAGACTACAACACGCTGGCATTAGTGACAATGTTTAATTGACTGTGTTATGGAAACATATAGTTTTGGCCCTCAATTTCATGAACGGATGAATTAATTAATTAATTGCTTGATTAATTTATTCACATTATAGAAGGGTGCAATTAAATTAATTAAACTCCATACAGATAGATTTTCATAAATTCAGACTTTAGATCTTACCTTTCAGCTAGAGTTGATGCCTGGCTGTCTTCTTTGTGTTGGAGCACCTCAGCAGCGACTTTGCTTTCAAGACTTTCTTCTACTTCAATCCACTTAGCAGCACATTCTTCAGCCTTTTTAATGCTTTTCTCACTAAATTCAATTACTCTGCTGCAGGTTTCCACGACATGTATTCCACAGAACAACAAATCGGAATCTCCAGTAAAACAGGCATCTGCAGAGGCAGCCTCAGCCATTTTGTGTGCTAGCCTGAAGCAAAGCGCGTGATTGGCCAACTGGCATACAACTCAATGTGCTTTGATTGGACTAAAAATTACCCGAAATTTTTCCGGTTTTTCTCTAATTTAATTTTAAAAATGTGCAAGTCTTCATGACGAGTTTCAGGGGTGATTTATATAATTTTTTTTACACAATATGTGAAAATTTAATGTAGTTTGGTGACTTGGGTCACAAAACTGTAGAATAAAGCTCCTCGGCCCACAGCCTAAATGGAAAAGAAAACTAAAACCAAGCAGCAGACTGAGATTGCTGATATCTGCTTCATTTACTCAAAATTCAATCCTAAATGAGATGAATCCCTGCACACTCAACCTTTATTAAATCAAAAGTAGTTCATTGCTCCACCTTTCAGAAATTTCAAAAGAATCTTGTTTTGCTGATTTTTTACTGAATAACTGAGTGAATTATCCTTAAAAGTTTTGTTGTTCTAGAATTATTAACCACTTGATGAAAAAATAACCCACTCATTCTGCAGTGGTACGATTTTGTTATAAACTTTTCAATTATAATTTTGATCTCTCCTGTACATTTATCCATGAAATTGAATTTTTTAAGCCTGACTTTCTTGAAAATAGTTTTATTCCTTACATATTTCAAGTAAAGTTGTCTGCAATTAAATGTATCTCCACATTTACAGAGAATGATCAAATTTTGCCCACTGTCTTGACAAACATCTATGAGAATATTCTTTATACTAAATTAAAATGTACATTGGTTAATTTTACTGGTTTGGGACAGTACCACAAAAAAATTAATTGCATGACTGTAATTGCTTTATTTGCTGTCGTTTGTATTGTAACTGCCTCAAATAATTTTAATCTTATTTTTAATTTCAGAGGGAAAATCTCTGTAATTAATTCCATGTCTTGTGGGAGAATACTTTTGATTTTTCGATATTAAATATTAAATGTTTTATGCTGTCTTGTGTAATTGTCCAAGATGGCAGATACTTTAACATACAAACTTCTGTTTGCATGCAACTTCTGAAAAAGCATAATGAATACTGTTTTCCAACATACGAGAATTCAATTGGTGTTTTTTTTTTGTTTCAGATCAAGCGGATATGGTTCTATGAACAGTAGTTATAGGGAATCACCGAGTCAAGCAGGCCTTTGTGGCCTTAGTAACCTTGGTAATACATGCTTCATGAATTCAGCATTGCAGGTGAGACTCCACAGATTTTAATGTTTTTGTTGCTGGTGAAACATTCATATTTTTACACTTAAGTTGTGAACTTATTCCCTGCCGACCAACATAGTAGTGGGGACCGAATTAAAGATGATTAAGAACAATTTCAATTTTGGTTTCTTTCAGTGTTTGAGTAACACTGGTCCATTGACGGATTACTTTCTACAAGGCAAGTATGAAGAGGAGCTAAATCGGGAGAACCCTTTGGGGATGAGAGGAGAAATTGCTGAGGCATATGCTGAGCTCATCAAACAGATGTGGTCGGGAAGAAATGTTTATGTGGCACCACGAATGTTCAAAGTAAGTCTTTATCCGCTGTATTCTCGAGGAGGGGGAGAGGGAGAGGGCAGACTCGAACTCAGCGAGTGGGCGGCGCAGACACTAAGTGGGCGGGGCCGACTGCGAGTGGGCGGCGGACCTCAGTAGCGCTCGGAACCTCGCGGGACCTCTGAAGCCCTCGAAAGCCCAGCCAAATTACTGCGTGTTCAGCGGCTTCAATCCAGAGCCCTGGGGGGCGGCTGGGCTGCAGGCGGGGCAGGGTGGACGGCTGGTCGAGTGCAAGTCGAATGCGAGGGGTGGGGAACAAATGACTGCGAGTCAGGGGGGGCGTAACTCGCAGCCTGTGGAAAAAAATGCCCAGCAGGCTGCGCGTTGAAAACACTCCGCAGCGGGCCGCGAGGAGAAGAGCCATTGTGACATCATCAGCTCGTTAGCTTTAAAAAAGATTTCAGTTTTGTGAACAATTTTAATAATTAACTCAAGAAATAATGAATCAAATTTTCAGATGAGGCGATTTTTGAGATCATGTGATAAATCTCTATTGGAATATGTAAACATTTCACCGTTAGCGCATCGTGTTTTTGAGGAGATGTTAATCACTAGAGCCAGGATTTTGCCATAAGTGCCATAAGCGCATTTTCATGCCTTTTTTGATTATTTCACCAGGATAATGCCTTTTTCACGATCTAGTGCCTAAATCTGCCTTTTTTTGCCGTTTTGCTCAAAGGTCGTGCTATTTTCTAGTTGTACCGTGATTTCTTGGATCTTGGAAACTTTATTGTCATTCAGATCTTTCGGTCTGAACGAAATTTTATTGCCTCGCAGTCATACATATAATAAAGTAACAAAGCACACAATAAACACAAATTTAATATCCACCACAGTGAGTTCACCAGACACCTCCTCACTGTGTTGGAAGGCAAAAGTCTTAAGTCTTAGTCTCTTCCCTCCTTGTTCTCCCTCTGCGCTGAGGCGATCCAGGCCTCCGATGTTGTGACCCCCACCGGGTGATGGTGCTTTAGTCCCGCGGCTCAACCGTGCTTCGCGAACGGGCCGGTTCAATGCCCGGGGTGGTCGAAGCTCCCGCCCTCCAGTCCAGCGGAAGAAGCTGTTGCCGCGGGAGCTCCAGAAAAACAGGTCACTAACCTGTGACCTGCGAGCTCCCGACGATGTCGTCTACTGGGCCCGCGGCCGAACCTCCGAAGCCGGGTCGCTGCCGCCGTCAATTTCAATGACGTTTTCTATGTTATCATATTAATATTAATGTTATTATTAACGTGTTAACATAGTATAACTTACAAGAAAATTTCCACCACCGGGGCGAAACCGTGGGCACCACCGCCGGTCATTCATTCGTTCATGCTGCTGCCCGCTGGTTCAGCCTTCTCCAAGATCTATTTACGAAAGAACTGCAGATGCTGGAAAAATCGTAGGTAGACAAAAAATGCTGGAGAAACTCAGCAGGTGAGGCAGCATCTATGGAGACGTGTCTGGTCGAGACCCTTCTTCAGACTGATGTGGGGGGGGGGAGTTGGGAAAAAGAAAGGTAGAGACAGGTAGAAAAAAAAGAGGCAGAGACAGTAGGACTAGAAGGAGAGCTGGAAAGGGTGAGGGGGTGGAGGGAGAAGACGAGGGCTAACTAAAATTAGAGAAGTCAATGTTGATATCGCTGGGGTGTAGACTACACAAGCGAAATACCCAAGCTTGTCTCCTCACTACATTTACTGCTGGCTCCAGTCGCAAATCTGAGTTTTCGAGTGGTCTGTGCAAGACATTCATTGATGCTGGAATTCCATTTGGAAATTGGAAAACAAATCTCTGAGTTTTTTTAGAGAAATACACAGAGGAACGAACATATACCAAGCGTCATAATTACGGAAAAATTATGTTGACATCAACTTCAACATTGTTGTGCAGAAAATTAGAGTTGAAGTTGCATGCAAAATAATATTGATCTCAATAGACGAAACAACCGATGTTGTGAGGAGATATGTTGCCAATGTGGTCATCGGTACACTGGAGGCAGGTCAACCATCAAAGGAGTATTTGTTGACATTGGAAGTATTGGAGAGGTCAAACAGCTCAACTATTACTCAGTTGTTTACATCTTCACTTGCTGATCTTTGGCCAGAAGATATAAAACACGAGAATGTTCTTCTGTTTGTGACTGATGCAGCTCCGAACAATAAAAAAGCTGCTCGTGCTCTTAAAGTTTTATTCCCCCAAAATGTTGCATTTGACATGCTCAGCTCAAGGACTTCATCGAATTGTCAAGCACATACATAGTTTGTTTCCAAATGTGGATCGCATAGTTTCCAATGTCAAGAAAATCTTCTTCAAAGCATGTTCAAGGAAATGGCACCCGAGATTCCGCTATCTCCTCAGCCCGTTTTGACTAGGTGGGGTACATGGCTCTCTGCTGTACTCTACTATGCTGCAAATTTCGAAAACATAAAATAATTTGTCAACTGTTTTGAAGAGGAATCTGCTGCAGTCAGGATCGTCAGTGAAATCATGCACCTCCACCGCATTCCTCCACCGCGATCTTGTGTTTATTGCTTCCAATTTTGCAAACTTCCCACAAACTATCACTTCCCTTGAGAAATGTGGCAAAACATTAGTGAATAACATGCAGGTTTTCAACAAAGTAACTGACGATATCCGTGTAATTCCTGACGATGTAGGTAAAGATATACAAGGAAAATGTGAGAGGGTGATTTTAGCTAACAAAGATCTTGAAGAAATACAAAACATAGCTAAAGTTCTCAAAGGTAGTTGTAATGCACAAGATATTGACATGAATATAGAGTCTGTAGCTTGTTTTGGGTATGCACCAGTGACCTCAGCTGAGGTAAAAATAGGTTTTTCCACAACTGAAGCATTTTCTGTCTGAGAGGCGGCATAATTTAACACCAGATAATTTGAAAAAATTGCTTGTGATTATGTGCAACCAGGCAACTTTGGTCATTTAATGTAGAATACCTTTACATTATCATTTTTAACCATATTTTGGGGGGTGGAAAAACATGCCTTTTCATGCGTCTTTTTTGTCAAGAAGCGCCTTTTTCATGCCTTTTTTGCTATTCTATTATGCCTTTTTGCCTGCCTATTTCAGAGTCTCTTAGCGCCTAAACATCCTGGCTCTATTATTCACAGACAAACAAGACACACACACACACACTTTTATTATTATACTAGACCAAGTGCAGACCCGTTGGGTCTGTTTCCCCAACGGGCGTTTGTGGGGGGGGGGGGGGGGTGCGGCATTACACTCACACTAACCACCCCCCAAACACGGAGGGGGGGAGAGGGAGGGGGGGTTGGGAGAGGGGAGGGAGGGGAGCGGAGGAGGAGGAAACTGGAGAGATTTGGGAGGGAAAGTAGAGTGGGGTAGGGGTACTACCTTCTGTGGCAGAGAATTCCAGAGATTCACCAATCTCTGTGTGAAAAATGTTTTTATCATCTCGGTCATAAAAGATTTCCCCCTTATCCTTAAACTGTGAACCCTTGTTCTGGACTTCCCCAACATCGGGAACAATCTTCCTGCATCTAGCCTGTCCAACCCCTTAAAATTTTTGTACGTTTCTATAAGATCCCCCCTCAATCTTCTAAAATCTAGCGAGTACAAGCCGAGTCTATTCAGTCTTTCTTCATATGAAAGTCCTGACATCCCAGAAATCAGTCTGGTGAACCTTCTCTGTACTCCCTCTATGGCAAGAATGTCTTTGAGCATTGGGCATTGTGACATCACACGATGAAACGTTCACCAGGTGCTGGTGCTCCTGCAAAGGCATATGTAAATTAATCCATTCTGATTGGACATATGTGAACATTGGGCGTTGTGACATCACACGATGGAACGAATCAAAAGGAAGAAAGGCAGGCAGCTGGACGGACGGCGGCAGCCACACAGTTTTAAATATAGACTAGACCAAGTGCAGACCCGTTGGGTCTGTTTCCCCAACGGCGTTTGCGGGGGGGGGTGGGGGGCTGCGGCATCACACTCACATTAACCACCCCCCAAACACACAGGTGGGGGGAGGGGGGGGGTGAGAAGAGGAGGAGGAGGAAACGGGACAGATTTGGGAGGGAAAGGAGAGCGGGGTAGGGGGTGAGAGAGGGGGATGGGGAGAGAGATGTGGGATGGGGAGAGAGGGGGGAGAGGGGTAGGGGGAGTGATGGTAGAGGGACAGGGGTAGGAGGAAGGGGGCGGGTGGAGAGGGAAGGGGTGGGGTAGAGAGGGAAGGGGGGTGGGGGAGGGAGGGATGGGTGGGAGAGGGAGAGGGGTGAGGAGAGGGAAACAGAAATTAAGTGCAGGAGTAGGCCATTCGGCCCTTCGAGCCTGCACCACCATTCAATATGATCATGGCTGATCATCCAACTCAGTATCCTGTACCTGCCTTCTATCCATACCCACTGATCCCTTTAGCCACAAGGGCCACATCTAACTCCCTCTTAAATATAGCCAATGAACTGGCCTCAACTACCTTCTGTGGCAGAGAATTCCAGAGATTCGCCACTCTTTGTGTGAAAAATGTTTTTCTCATCTCTGTCCTAAAGGATTTCCCCCTTTAAACTGTGACCCCTTGTTCTGGACTTCCCCAACATCTGGAACAATCTTCCTGCATCTAGCCTGTCCAACCCCTTAAGAATTTTGTACGTTTCTATAAGATCCGCCCTCAATCTTCTAAATTCTAGCGTGTACCAGCCGAGTCTATCCAGTCTTTCTTCATATGAAAGTCCTGACATCCCAGGAATCAGTCTGGTGAACCTTCTCTGTACTCCCTCTATGGCAAGAATGTCTTTGAGCATTGGGCATTGTGACATCACACGATGGAACGTTCACCAAGTGCTTGTGCTCCTGCAAAGGCATATGTAAATGAATCCATTCCGATTGGACATATGTGAACATTGGGCATTGTGACATCACACAATGGAACGTTCACCATGGGCTGGGGCTCCTGCAAAGGCATATGTAAATGATCCATTCCGATTGGACATCTGTGAGCATCGGGCATTGTGACATCACACGATGGAACGTTCACCAGGGGCTGGGGCTGGGGCTGGGGCTGCTTCTATGGGTGAGAAGCCAGTTTATTTTTGAAATATTGGGGTGGGTGGGGGAGAAGGATTTGATTTAAAATGTGTACTAAAACACGACGAAATGTAATGAGGAGCGAATACTTAGAAAGAAAAGTGAAATCTACCAAAATGGAAAAGATGTCGGCGATTCTGCGTCTGGTTTCGGCGTAGCAAGGAATCAAAGGAAGAAAGGCAGCCGGACGGACGGACGCCGGCAGGCACACAGTTTTATATAATAACTAGACCAAGTGCAGACCCGTTGGGTCTGTTTCCCCAACGGCGTTTGCGGGGGGGGGGGGGGGGGGGGGGGGGGCTGCGGCATCACACTCACATTAACCACCCCCCTAACACACAGGTGGGGTGAGAAGAAAGGAGGGAGAGGAGGAGGAGGAAACGACAGATTTGGGAGGGAAAGGAGAGCGGGGTAGGGGGTGCGAGAGGGGGATGGGGAGGAGGAAGGGAGGGGGAAAGAGGGGAGGGAGAGGTGGGGGAAGGGGGGAGAGAGGGGTAGTGGTGGAAGAGGGGTAGGGGGCGGGGGGAGAGGGAAGAGTGTGGGGTAGAGAGTGAAGGGGGGTGGGGGAGAGAGGGGTGAGGAGAGGGAAACAAGATTCTATAAGATCCCCCCTCAATCTTCTAAATTCTAGCGAGTACAAACCGAGTCTATCCAGTCTTTCTTCATATGAAAGTACTGACATCCCAGGAATCAGTCTGGTTAACCTTCTCTGTACTCCCTCTATGGCAAGAATGTCTTTGGGCATTGGGCATTGTGACATCAAACGATGGAACGTTCACCAGGGGCTGGGGCTGGTGCAAAGGCATATGTAAATGGATCCATTTCGATTTGACATCTGCGAGCATTGGGCATTGTGACATCACACGATGGAACGAATCGAAAGGCAGCCGGACGGAAGGAAAAGGGCAACGTTTTTGGCCGAAACACTTCTTCCGGGTTTCGGCCCAAAACGTTGACCTTTCCCTTTGCTCCATAGATGCTGCCGCACCCGCTGAGTTTATCCAGCTTTTTTTATGTCTACCTTCGATTTTCCAGCATCTGTAGTTCCTTCTTAAAGACAGAGACTGTGCACGGTAAGGGAATGAGGAGGGAGAGGGGGAAGAGTGTGGAGGGAGGGGGAGAGGGATGGGGGGAGAGAGGGGAAAGAGTGTGGGGGGGGGGGGAGAGAAGTGGAAGAGTGGGGAGGGAGGGAGGGGGAGAGGGGTAGCAGGAGTGGTGGAATAGGGACAGGGGGAGTGGTGGAAGAGGGACAGAGGGGAAGGGGTGGGGGAGAGAGGGGAAGGGAGGGGGAGACGGGTGGTGGAGGGAGAGGTGGGGTAAGGGGAGAGAGGTGGAAGAGGGAGGGGTAGGGGGAGTGGTGGAAGAAGGACAGAGGGGAAGGGGGCGGGGGAGAGAGGGAAGGGGGTGGGGTAGAGAGGGAAGGGGGTGGGGGTGAGAGGGAAGGGGGTGGGGAGAGGGGGAGGAGAGAAGTGGAAGAATGGGGAGGGGTAGCGGGAGTGGTGGAAGAGGGATGGGGGAGTGGTGGAAGGGGGACAGAGGGGAAGGGGTGGGACAGGGGGGAAGAGAGGTGTGGGGGAGGGAGAGGGGTGGGGTAAGGGGAGAGAAGTGGAAGAGTTGGGAGGGAGGGGTAGAGGGGTATCACCATTCAATATGATCATGGCTGATCTTCCAACTCAGTATCCTGTACCTGCCTTCTCTCCATATTGGACATATGTGAACATTGGGCATTGTGACATCAATTGTTTGCGGGGGGGGGGGGGGTGAGAAGATGGGAGGGAGGGGAGAGGAGGAGGAGGAAACGGGATAGATTTGGGAGGGAAAGGAGAGCAGGGTAGGGGGTGAGAGATGGGGAGAGAGATGTGGGGGATGGGGAAGGGAGGAGGGAGGGATGGGGAGAGGGGAAAGAGTGGGGAGGGAGAGTGGAGGGGAAGGGGGAGAGAAGTGGAAGAGTGGGGAGGGAGGAGGAGAGGGGTAGCGGGAGTGATGGAAGAGGGACAGAGGGGAAGGGGGTGGGGGGAGAGAGGGAAGGGGGTGGGGTAGAGAGGGAAGGGGGGTGGGGGGGAGAGGGATGGGGAGGGGGGAGGAGAGAGTGGAAGAGTGGGGAGGGAGGGAGGGGTAGCGGGAGTGGTAGAAGAGGGACGGGGAGTGGTGGAAGAGGGACAGGGGGGAAGGGAGCGGAAGAGGGGTGGGGGAGGGAGAGGCGTCGGGTAAGGGGATAGAAGTGGAAGAGTGGGGAGGGAGGGGTAGGGGGAGTGGTGAAAGAGGGACAGAGGGGTAGGGGTAAGGGGGTGGTGGTAGAGAGGGAAGGGGGGTGGGGGAGAGGGATGGGTGGAAGAGGGAGAGGGGTGAGGAGAGGGAAACATAGAAATTAAGTGCAGGAGTAGGCCATTCGGCCCTTCTAGCCTGCACCACCATTCAATGTGATCATGGCTGATCATCCAACTCAGTATCCTGTACCTGCCTTCTCTCCATACCCCCTGATCCCTTTAGCCACAAGGGCCACATCTAACTCCCTCTTAAATATAGCCAATGAACTGACCTCAACTACCTTCTGTGGCAGAGAATTCCAGAGATTCACCACTCTCTGTGAAAAATGTTTGTCTCATCTCTGTCCTAAAGGATTTCCCCCTTATCCTTAAACTGTGACCCCTTGTTCTGGTCTTCCCCAACATCCGGAACAATCTTCCTGCATCTAGCCTGTCCAACCCCTTAAGAATGTTATACGTTTCTATAAGATCCCCCCTCAATCTTCTAAATTCTAGCGAGTACAAACTGAGTCTATCCAGTCTTTCTTCATATGAAAGTCCTGACATCCCAGGAATCAGTCTGGTGAACCTTTTCTGTACTCCCTCTATGGCAAGAATGTCTTTCCTCAGATTAGGAGACCAAAACTGTACGCAATACTCCAGGTGTGGTCTCACCAAGACCCTGTACAACTGCAGTAGAACCTCCCTGCTCTTATACTCAAATCCTTTTGCTATGAATGCTAACATACCATTCGCCTTCTTCACTGCCTGCTGCACCTGCATGCCTACTTTTAATGACTGGTGTACCATGACACCCAGGTCTCGTTGCATCTCCCCCTTTCCTAATCGGCCACCATTCAGATAATAATCTACTTTCTTGTTTTTGCCACCATAGTGGATAACCTCACATTTATCCACATTATACTGCATCTGCCATGCATTTGCCCACTCACCCAGCCTATCCAAGTCACCTTGCAGCCTCCTAGCATCCTCCTCACAGCTAACACTGCCCCCCAGCTTCGTGTCATCAGCAAACTTGGAGATGTTGCATTCAATTCCCTCGTCCAAATCATTAATATATATCGTAAATAGCTGAGGTCCCAGAACTGAGCCTTGTGGTACCCCACTAGTCACTGCCTGCCATTGTGAAAAGGACCCGTTTACTCCTACTCTTTGCTTCCTGTTTGCCAGCCAGTTCTCTATCCACATCAATACTGAACCCCCAATACCGTGTGCTTTAAGTTTGTATACTAATCTCTTATGTGGGACCTTGTTGAAAGCCTTCTGAAAGTCCAGATATAACACATCCACTGGTTCTCCCTTATCCACTCTACTAGTTACATCCTCGAAAATTTCTATAAGATTCGTCAGACATGATTTACCCTTCATAAATCCATGCTGACTTTGTCCAATGATTTCACCACTTTCCAAATGTGCTGCTATCCCATCTTTAATAACTGATTCTAGCAGTTTCCCCACTACCGACATTAGACTAACTGGTCTGTAATTCCCCGTTTTCTCTCTCCCTTTTTAAAAAGTGGTGTTACATTAGCTACCCTCCAATCCTCAGGAACTACTCCAGAATCTAAAGAGTTTTGAAAAATTATCACTAATGCATCCACTATTTCTGGGGCTACTTCCTTAAGTACTCTGGGATGCAGCCTATCTGGCCCTGGGGATTTATCGGCCTTTAATCCATTCAATTTACCTAACACCATTTCCCGGCTAACCTGGATTTCACTCAGTTCCTCCATCTCATTTGACCCCCGGTCCCCTGCTATTTCCGGCAGATTATTTATGTCTTCCTTAGTGAAGACAGAACCAAAGTATTTATTCAATTGGTCTGCCATGTCCTTGTTCCCCATGATCAATTCACCCGTTTCTGAATGCAAATGACCTACATTTGTTTTAACTAATCTTTTTCTCTTCACATATCTATAAAAGCTTTTGCAGTCAGTTTTTATGTTCCCTGCCAGTTTTCTTTCATAATCTATTTTCCCTTTCCTAATTAAGCCCTTTGTCCTCCTCTGCTGGTCTCTGAATTTCTCCCAGTCCTCTGGTACGCTGCTTTTTCTGGCTAATTTGTACGCTTCATCTTTTGTTTTGATACTATCCCTGATTTCCCTTGTTATCCACGGATGCGCTACCTTCCCTGATTTATTTTTTTGCCAAACTGGGATGAACAATTGTTGTAGTTCATCCATGCAGTCTTTAAATGCCTTCCATTGCATATCCACCGTCAACCCATTAAGAATCAATCGCCAGTCTATCTTGGCCAATTCACGTCTCATACCCTCAAAGTTACCTTTCTTTAAGTTCAGGACCCTTGTTTCTGAATTAACGATGTCACTCTCCATCCTAATGAAGAACTCAACCATATTATGGTCACTCTTGCCCAAGGGGCCACGCACAACAAGACTGCTAACTAACCCTTCCTCATTACTCAATACCCAGTCTAGAATAGCCTGCTCTCTCGTTGGTTCCTCTACATGTTGGTTTAGAAAACTATCCCGCATACATTCCAAGAAATCCTCTTCCTCAGCACCCTTGCCAATTTGATTCACCCAATCTATATGTAGATTGAAGTCACCCATTATAACTGTTTTACCTTTGTTGCACGCATTTCTAATTTCCTGTTTGATGCCATCCCCAACTCCACTACTAGTTGTTAGGTGGCCTGTACACAACTCCCACTAGCGTTTTCTGCCCCTTAGTGTTTCGCAACTCTACCCATATCGATTCCACATCCTCAAACCTAATGTCCTTCCTTTCTATTGCGTTAATCTGCTCTCTAACCAGCAACGCTACCCCACCTCCTTTCCCTTTCTGTCTATCCCTCCTGAATATTGAATATCCCTGGATGTTGAGCTCCCAGCCTTGGTCACCCTGGAGCCATGTCTCCGTGATCCCAACTATATCATAGTCATTAATAGCTATCTGCACATTCAACTCATCCACCTTATTACGAATGCTCCTTGCATTGAGACACAAAGCCTTCAGGCTTGTTTTTACAACACTCTTACCACTTATACTATTATGCTGAAAAGTGGCCCTTTTTGATTTTTGCCCTGGATTTGCCGGCCTGCCACTTTTACTTTTCACCTTGCTACCTATTGCTTCTACCCTCATTTTACACCCCTCTGTCTCTACGCTCACACATTTAAGAAACCCTTTCCCTTTAACTCCATCCTCCACTATCCCATTCGACACCCCACCCCCCTTATTCAGTTTAAAACCACCCGTGTAGCAGTGGCAAACCTGCCTGCCAGAATTCTGGTCCCACACCTGTTAAGATGCAATCCGTCCCTTTTGTACAGTTCCCCCTTACCCCAAAACAGATCCCAATGATCTAAGAATCTAAATCCCTGCCCCGTGCACCAGTTCCTCAGCCACACATTCAGGTCCCGTATCTCCCTGTTCCTGCTCTCGCCAGCACGAGGAACTGGAAGCAAACCGGAGATAACAACCCTGGAGGTCCTGCTTTTCAGCATTTTTCCGGGCTCTCTAAAGTCACGCTGCAGAATATTCATCCCCTTCTTTCCGACATCGTTTGTGCCGACATGCACTACCACTTCCGGATGTTCACCTTCGCCCTTGAGGATTTTCTGCACTCTGTCCGTGACATCCTGGATCCTGGCACCAGGAAGGCAGCACACCATCCTCGCATCCCGTCTGTTGCCGCAGAAACCCCTGTCCGTACCTCTCACAATGGAGTCTCCCACTACAATGGCGTTGCCTGCCTTAGGCCTTTTTGGTTTTGTCTCAACATTGATGATACAACTGCTGATGGTAGTAGCATAATTAATTCTGAAATGTATAGACACATCCTATCTGCTCGAGTTCAAACAAATGTCTCAAAACTCATTGGGCGACGGTTCATTCTACAGCAAGACAATGATCCCAAACATAATGCTAAAGCAACAAGGTAGTTTTTCAAAGCTAAAAAATGGTCAATTCTTGAGTGGCCAAGTCAATCACCCGATATGAATCCAATTGAGTGACCCAGTCAAAAGTCTGACCATATCGCTAAACTCCAGGATGTGGAAAGCCAGTAAGATTAGCCCTCTGCATCCAGAATATGTTTTCTATCGTGGGGAAAAACATGGTCATCAATTTATTGAGGAAGGACCAGGTCACCAAGGCTAACAAATCAATGTGATCCAAAATCAACAGCTACATTTGAACATTAGTTTCAAGGAAACAAGCAATGCAAAATGTGGCCAGCATTTCATAATGTTACGTACCTTACAAGAGGACTTGTAAATAATTTAAATAATGCTCTGCATTTTGTCTCACCTTTAATGATTTTTCCAGTTATTTGCCTGCCTTCGAAGCTTACAGTCAACTGCAGTCAGACAAGGACAGGAACAATAAATTACATGCAATTTGTAATCTGAGCCAATAATGGATATTCGTTAGAGATACTAAGTCTTTCATAATGAGTAAAAAGGAAATTGAGCCAATGCTAGCCTTTATTGTCAAGTAAAGTAATGACATAAGATCACAAAGGTGGTTCATGAACTCCAAAAGCACTAACGAGAATACATATATTCTGATCCATTAATAATCATGTAAAGGATTGAAAATTGTTTGCCTCAAAATCTTTTTTTTGCCTAAATTCATTTGAGCATTCTTGTATTTTGGTGTGGATGACATAAAATCATAAAAATTGTACTGTATGGAAATGGGCCTACCTCACCTATGCCAATTGTGATGCCTATTTGTGCTAATCTCATTTATTTTCATTTGGTCCTTATCCCCTTTTCTAACAGTCCAACTACCTTTTAACTTTGTGTATTTGCCTCTACCACTATCTCTGCCAGCACCTTCCAGACTACCAGCACCCTCTGTGGAAATACTTACCTCCTTGGTTGTCCTTTTAAATTTCCTTCCCTCTCACAAACCTTTGCTCTCTAGTTTTTCTTGATCCTGACCTGGGGGAAAAAGATGCTGACTAATTTATCTATGCCCTTTATTATTTAATTAAACCTCAGCACACCATTTAGAAAAGTGCTCCTATAAAGAGCAAGCGTGCAAATGGTGAGCCCGGGCACTTGCTGCACAGCATAGCTCTTCTACCAACTCATGAAGTAAATATTTGTGATTTGGGTTTTTTACATATATCCACATCCAATCTATATTTTGCTACTGTTTTTTATTGACAAGCAGTTAATCATCTATAGCGTGAAAATTGTTTTCTAAAGAACAGTAGGCAAGTAATGTAATAGATTAGGGTTATAAAATGCGTAGGTTGCAGAAGGCATGGATCTTAAAATAATTTGCACCTGGTGCTCTCATGAAGTCCACTTGTTCATCGTTAGATGAGTTGTGTGAGTCATCTTGATATTTAAGGTTTTCGGCCCAAGGTCTTGAACAAACTGGTTACCATTAAAATGTTTCTTCTTCTTTCGTGTGGTGTTCTATTTGATCTTCCATTTGTGCACGTCGAGTTGATTGCATTAGTCGAAGCAGGGCGGACCACGTGAAGGTTGCAATCTTCCACCCCATTAAAATGTTTGAATTAACTTTATGTTTTTACTGGAATCTCAGTATGTCTGTGCTACAATTCCAATCATTAATTATTTCAAATAAGCATTCCTTTAACTTAAATTGAAACAATGGTGTGAATATTTTTCTTTCTCTCTTCAGACACAGGTTGGATGTTTTGCTCCCCAGTTTTCAGGATACCAGCAACAGGATTCTCAAGAGTTGCTTGCATTTCTTTTAGATGGTTTACATGAAGATTTAAATCGTGTGAAGAAAAAACCCTACTTAGAACTTAAAGATGCCAATGGTAGGGAAGATGAGGTGAGTCTTGTTCTGAATAATCTATTTTAAAGGATGCATTTTTAATGTAAGGTATATTTTGCATCACACAGCTGCTTCAAATTTTAACTTCCAACTATTTTTTCCCTCAGTTAGACCGTGGAGATTTTGCTTATGGTAAATCCATCAATAATTAATGGAACATGCTCAAAGGGTATGGGTAACAAGGCAATATGTGTTCTTAAGCACTTCCCAATTGATTCAAAAGTTGCTGGGTGTCTTCAGTTGAAATACAAAGAAAAAACCTACTGTATTGTAATTTCTGCTTGATTATATTAGTGTTATGCTGGTCTCCAGCTCAAAGTATTATGGATATAACGGCTGCCCCCATTATCCAGGCCAAAATTTCCATGCATTGTCTTGTGTTATCTAGTTGTAATCTTTTAATTTTGGATGTTAAACCAAGCTTTTATACATACATGATTAAAATCGTGCCTCGTACAGGTACAGGATGAAGCAAATTATTTTTAGTGCAAGATAAATTCCAAATTAAATAGAGTCCAAGGGGGTACATGAGGTACATGTTAGCTCAGGACCGCACTCTAGTTGATGATAGGTAGGTGAAAGTGCTTTGATAATCCTGAACACGCAGTGTGGTCCATTATAATGCAAGCTCTTTATGCATAAATGTGTCTTACAAATGTTTTTGTCCTTTTTGATTATAGACAGTCGCCACAGAAGCTTGGGAAAACCACAGATTAAGGAACAACTCCATCATTGTAGATATCTTCCATGGGCTATTTAAATCTACTCTAGTTTGTCCAGAATGTTCAAAAGTTTCTGTGACTTTTGACCCATTCTGTTATCTAACGCTGCCATTACCTATGAAGAAGGACCGCACCATGGAAATCTTCCTGGTGAGGGCTGACCCAAAGTCAAAGCCAACGCAGGTTTGCTTACTTTCTCTGTATGAATTAAACATTATCATTAAACATTTTAAACGTCATTATACAATTATACAACAAGAAAATAATGTCACTTGCTGGCACTAAATACATGTTTTTCTTTGAATTATTTTGTATTGTATTACTCTATTAATGGACTGCTTATTTTACAGTATAGGGTAATTGTCCCAAAGCTGGGTACAATTTCTGATTTATGTACAACGCTTTGTCAGATCTCTGGAGTTGCTGCAGAAAAGGTAAGCTGTTCCAGTTTTTACTCAGATATTACATTTTACAATTAAAATCGTCCATTAATTTAGAAATCGTTTTTATTTTGCAACATCCTGGAAAGACTTGAAAGCAGGAGCTCATTTAATTGCAATCTCTAAAGCAGTCAGTACCATTATATGATTATCACATAATGTCTGCTTGCTGAAAGCTCCCAGTACACTAGATGAAGGACAGCAGGTAATTAATCCCAGTGTCCTGGCCAACATTTATTTCTCAGTTAATATTACCAAGAGAAATTATTGTCATTTTTACATGGAGACACGTGACTGCAGATGCTGGAATCCTGAGCGAAACGCAGTGCTGGAACAACTCAGCGGGTCAGGCAACATCTGTGGAGGGAATGAACAGGTGACGTTTCAGGTCGTAACCCCTCTACAGAAGGATGTCTGATTCGTAAGTACAAAGAAAGGTCCCGACCTGAAACTTTGCTTGTCCATTCCCTCCTTGAAATGCTACCTGACCTGCTGACTTTCTACAGCAGTTTGTATTTTTGTCATGTTTACATGTTTTTTTTTGGGCATCTATATATATGCAGCTCCCTCTTCAAATAGTAATTACAATTGAGAAGTGCTTTATTATTAGTGAAGTACTTTGGCATATTCTGAAAGGAAGTCAAAAGTCCTACAGAAATGCAAGCTTTTTTCCTGACAGTGAATTATCATTACACCTAATCAATCTGAGCTGAATTTAAAAAAAAACTGAAATGTCAGATGTGCTCAGCAAGTTAGACTGAACCTCAGAGAGAGAGAGAGAGAGATTAATTGGTTCATGCCAATCATCTTTTATCAGGAAGAATGCCAGGAAATTGCTATTATCGATGAAATAAAAGTTCTGTTTCTTATTACATCAGCTATCAACTTAATCTGATTGCCATTGTAGAAACAAGAAACTGCAGATGCTGATTTGTAATAAAAGACACAAAGTGCTGGAGTAACTCAGCAGGTCAGGCAGCATCTCTGGAGAACGTAGATAGGTGACATTTTGGGTCAAGACCCTTCTGTGGTTGAGGGGGAGCGGTGAGAGGAAGAAAGCTGGAAGAGAGGAGGAGCCAAACAAAGCCTGACCGGTAATAAGTGGATTTACTTCCTCTGTATCCACCTATTACCTGCCAAGCTTTGTCCTGTCCCTCCCCTCTTCCAGCTTTCCGTCACCCCCCCCCCCCCCCCAGGTTAGTATACGGGATGATCGCTGGCTGGCGTGGCCTCGAAGGGCCTATTTCTGCGCTGTATCTCTAAATAATAATGAACTAAATAAATCCAAACTAAAGCTATTTATTGTATCCATGACATAAATGTAAGATATTGTGCGGGCGATGAATGGAACGAAACATAACCGAGTAGGTATCACCAATGGATGACTTACAGTGACAATGGCACTTAAACAAAGCAAGTTATCAAAAGTTGGAAAGTTCGATATTGAGTGCAGAAGGCTGCAGTATGCCCAGTTGAAGATGAGCCTAAAGCTTGCATTAGGCATCATTGTAGTAGTGCAGAATGCCAGTGATAGATGGGTCAGAGTTTAAATAGGATGGAGAATTAAAATACCAGGCTGCAGGATTTTCGCTCACAGTTGTGGGCTGAATGCGGGTGCTCTGCAAGGTGCATTCTAATCTGCAGTTTATCCAATGTAGAGAAGGTCACATTGTGAACATTAAATGCAGAAATGCAAATGAATCACTGCTTCCTCAGGAAAAACATTTAAATCACTAGCTGGTTGGTAGGAAAGAAGTTATCTTGCTGCCTTCCAGAGAGATGAGAACTTGATAGCAGCAGAAGAATATTTAAAAAGTGTGTTTCACAAAGATCACCCATTGGGAACAATTATAGGCAGAACCCGTTACTTAACCAAATTTTCCAAATATCTTTTTACAACAGTATATTTCCAAGAACTAAAATAGCGAATTAATTTAGTCTAATAGGCGTAACAATGTCGAACTGTTGGATCGACATGTTATGATTTAAAACCTGTATACTTTGCTTTCAGATGGTAGTCACTGATGTTTACAATCATCGGTTCCACAAAACCTACCGACAAGATGAAGCCTTGAATCATATTATGGACAGGGATGATATTTTTGTGTAAGTATAAAAGACAGATATTTTCCATTTTCTTTCTAAATGTGGCGAAAGTAATTTGTAGCTTGAGTTAGTTCAGGTACTTGCCGGGTGATGTTTATTTTCTTCGTGTGGAAAACTTATGACTGAGGAGTTACTTTTGTGATTTTCTTTTTGCCTGGCATCTACACTTTTTAGCACCTTCCTGCTGTTTGGAGGATCATGCTTTAACCATTTATTTGCACCATATAATGTACAACAGTTTCCAATTATTTTTATATCAAGATATCATTTATTTTAGTTGATCTGCTCTCTATATTTTTACAGTTATGAGGTTTCTGGCGCTGGAGAAGATGACGTTGAAAGTTCAAAGTACATCAACCTACCAATATATTTCCGTGAGAAACGGTTGCGTTCATCTAATACACCTGCAGGCACGATTCTGTTTGGTCAGCCATTGTTGATCTCTGTTCCCAAGGACAATATTACTCTGGATAACTTGTATGACCTGATCCTTGCACGAATTTCGTAAGCTTACTTATATTTTATTAACAAGAAAATAGTCCAAGCATTTTATATTTTTGTCACTGATTTGTGGTTCTGATGTTGTGGTTGAAATTCTTTTAACGTGAATCGTTGTTACTTTGTTTGGCCACATTTGCATAAATACTACATCACTGTTTATAGAACAAAGCAAAGTTAGAAAATAAGCACATATTAACAAGAGGGGTGGTGGAGAAAACAATGTGTGTCTCTGGTATCTGTGATAGATTGACGATGCAAGAGAAACTGAGGAGACAATTTGTTTTGGTGCCAACTGAGAAAGAGTCCTTAAGACTTAATTACAACTGAATTGCCTGGAAACTATGTAATGGGAAGGTGATGAATGAGAACAGTGTAGAAAGGTTTAAAAAAATCAATGCTGGAAATGAGGTACAGCACAACAGTTGCTGAAAATCTGAAACAAAAGAATGGTGCAAGGATGTAACTAGTGGAGTGAGACTCCTGGAACCCTTCATGGCTCGGTTATTTACAATTTATGTTAAAGACCTGGAGAAGAGGACAGTAATTGTGCCAATGACATGAAAATAGGTGGGAAGTCATGTTCCTTTGAGGATATTTGGACACTGCAACAGGATACAGATATAATAGTTAAATGGTGTTTTTTGTTGTTGCATGTGCGAAGTGCAAACGCACATTGAAATTATTTTCTTACAAACAGTTCAGTGAAGTATCGCTATACAAAAGCACATACCGGATTAGCAGTTTGTACAGAAATAGTCTGCTGTTCCCACATGCAAGAGACGCCATTTTCTGACGCCGTTTTCAAAGTCCATTCCGTGCTCGAGGAATTATGAGCAGTGATAAGTTGAGTGATAAATGGAGTTTAATGAGGGGGGAATTATGAATGACTGTACTTCAGTGAGAGGAATTTAAAGGCAGACTGGTGATGTAAACAGGATTGTGGATCCTCAACCTTCCTCTTCCAAAGTCCACAATCAGTTCTTTGATTTTGCTGATGTTGAGAGCCAGGTTGTTCTGGCACCATTTGGTCAGTCGGTCGATCTCACTTCTATACTCATTGGCATCTGTAATTGAAATCAATAACGTTTAGTGCAAGGTCAAGTCAGCAAAGTCTGTTCAAGGATAGACTGAGGGTCACCAAAAAGGTAGATAGTAGTTCAGCCCTAGTTCTCTGGTTGTGGTAGGATGATTCAGTTGCCTGATAACAGCTGGGAAGAAACTGTCCCTGAATTTGGCGGTGTGTGTTTTCACACTTCTATACCTTTTGCCTGATGGGAGAGGAGAGAAAAGGGAGTGGCCGGGGTGCGACCCGTCCTTGATCATGCTTGCCAAGGCAGCGTGAGGTATAAATAGAGTCAATGGAAGGGAGGTTGGTTTGTGTGATGGTCCAGGTTGTGTCCACAATTCACTGCAATTTCTTGCCATATTGGATGGAGCTGTTCTCAAACCAAGCTGCGATGTATCCTAATAAAATGCTTTTTATGGTGCATTTGTAGAAGCTAGTGGGAGTGTAGGGGACATGCCAAGCTTCCTAAGCCTTCTAAAGAAGTAGAGGCATTGGTGTGCTTTCAGTGTTATATTATTCATATTGCATTATTTTGAACTACTTTTTCTTTATAAAATCACTCTGCTCCTTCAGAGGAGTCCAACACAGGATTTGTCACATGAACCGTTCAACTCTACAAATGCAGTACTTTTTATTGGCTATCAGGAATAAATGTAACCACATTTTTTTGAAGAAGGCAGGCAAGACTGGGTGAGGAATTTAAGCAGAAAGTAAATCTTGACTTGCCTGATCCACGTGTTCCTTTTGAACTGTTTTTAATGTATCTTGGCTTAGCTCTTGTTTAGGGACTTCTAAATAGGACTTAATCTACATTTTTAATCTTTTATGACTTTCAGAAAAAAGCATGGCTGATCATATAAACAGGGATTGCAATGAAAGCACGTTATAGTTTGCAGTGTAAACTTAATAAAATTGCCCTAGTAAAGATTTTTTTTGTCATTTCAGTCGTTATGTGAAGCAAACACACAAGGAAATAGTTGAAAGCAATAACAGTGGAAGCCAGAGCACAGACAACGGCTTGTCCAGTGCGACAAATGGCATAGGTGATGAAGGTAATGATGCATAATTCTTTGTCATCTTTGTTATTACAAACAATGCATTTGTTAAACTGGCACAGCATGTTTTTTTTCCTGATGTTTTCACTGATTGCTTTAGACTTTAGAGATACAACGTGGAAACGTAGAAACATAGAACATAGGTGCAGGAGTAGGCCATTCGGCCCTTCGAGCCTGCACCGCCATTCAATATGATCATGGCTGATCATCCAACTCAGTATCCTGTACCTACTGTACCTACCTTAGGACGACAGATGGCACAATGGGCTAAGTGTTCGGCTGGCGACCGGAAGGTAGCCGGTTCGAATCCCGCTTGGAGTGCATACTGTCGTTGTGTCCTTGGGCAAGACACTTCACCCACCTTTGCCTGTGAATGTGTGTGAGTGATTGGTGGTGGTCGGAGGGGCCGTAGGCGCAGAATGGCAGCCACGCTTCCGTCAGTCTGCCCCAGGGCAGCTGTGGCTACAGAAGTAGCTTACCACCACCGAGTGACTGAGGAGTGAATGAATAATGCGATGTAAAGCGCCTTGAGTATTAGAAAGGCGCTATATAAATCCCATCCATTATTATTATTATTACTCAGTATCCTGTACCTGCCTTCACAGGCCCTTCAGCCCACCCCGCACCAACCAGCGATCACCTCCGTACACAAGCACTATCCTACACACTAGAGACAATTTACAATTTTACTGAGGTCAATTAACCTACAAACTTGCAGGTCTTTGGAGTATGGAAAGGAAAGCAGAGCATGTAGAGAAAACCCACACAGTCACAGGGAGAACATATCAACTCCGTTCAGACAGCACCCATAGTTTGGATCAAACCCAGATCTCTTGCGCTGTAAAGCAGCAACAGTACCACTGCGCGGCCCCAGATCAAACTGGCCAAATCCTGGAGGATGTAACTCCCATCCATGGCACATTTGAGTTAGTAACCAAACCAATGTAGAGAATAAACTACTTGACCTTGACCATGCCAGCCTACTTGTTTCAAAATTCTTTTTCATTCTTCTTAATTCTCAATTCCACTCTATTTTGTCATCAACAAACTGAGAAATTTTATTTTTGGTTCCTTCGTGCAAAGCATTGATGCATGATGTGGCCAGCTGTGACTCGAGCACTAATTCCTTGCAGTTCTCCATTTGTCATGGCATGCCACCTGCAAAGGACCCATTTGTTCCTACCGTTTCCTGTCTGAAAACCAGTTTTCAGTCCCATTAATTTATTTCTGTATACTGACTACTTATGTGGTACTTTTAATCAAAGGCCATCAGCAAATCTAACTGTAGCACATCCACTAGTTCCCTTTTATCTAATCTTCTGGTTTCATCAAAAAGAAATACTCGGGTAGTTTGTCAAACAATATTTCCCTTTCATAAATCCTCTCAGCTATCTAATCTACAATAGAGACAACATTTTGTGCTTATCTTCAGTTTAAACCAGCATCTACAGTTCCTTCCTACACATGGAACAGTACAACACAGGAACAGGCCCTTAAGCTCACAATGTCTGTGCTGACCATGATGTCATGTTAAACTAATCTCTACCTGCAAGTGATCTATGCCCCTCCAGTAATAGCGACTTTATTTGAATAACTAGTATTTTAGTCATAATTACATCAGCCAGGTAATTTTGTTTTGCATCCTTTAGGTGAGGAGGAGATGGATCTTCAAAATGCAATGGGAGATAATGAGGAACCTGGCTCGGAACCAGAGAACAGTCAGTCTGACAGCTCTGCAGCTGATGAGAATGATAAAATGGAAAATGGGCCTACCAAGCGCACCACCAAAGAAAATACACAGAACTATAGAAAGAAACTATTCACCTTCAACTTGGTAAATGCCTATGGTACCTCAGATTTCAGCTCTATTACAGAAGATGGAACCTTTCTCAAGTTAAGCTGTAAGTCCCACAGTTTTACTACTAAAGAAAAAATATGGAAACCATAGAATAAGGTACATTGTTAATACTACTGGACACTTTCCCGATTCATTAATTTCCTCAGGAAGATATTACTCACTATGCAGCCATGATTCATTGGATTTTTGTTTAAGAAGGAACTGCAGATGCTGGAAAATCGAAGGTACACAAGAATGCTGGAGAAACTTAGCGGGTGCAGCAGCATCTATGGAGCGAAGGAAATAGGAAACCTTTCGGGCCGAAACCCTTCTTCATTGGATGTTGTGGTCAGACCCATTGCAGCAGAGCCTCTGAGTATTTCTAAGGCAAAAGCTGAAAGATATTTGATTAGCATGGGTGAGAAGTTACTACAGGTGGAAGGGAATGTAGAGTTGAGACTATAATTAAATTAGCACATGAGCATATAAAACGCTCATGTGCTGATTTAATTATAAATCATATAGAACATATAAAAGATAAAAATGGACTGCAAATGCTGGTGTATACTAAAGTTGGACACAAAATGCTGGAGGCCCATTCTTAGTCGTGTATGTGACCAAAAAGATGACAAATTGTGGAATACATATCTTCTAATTCTGAAAGCATTACAAAATATGATTCTTTTTTTTTTGGTTTATTGTGAATTTTTTATGTTTTGCTGACAATGTTTTGGGTCAGAGGCCAAATACGTGTGTGACACCACACGGTAACATTGTACAAACTCTGGATTTAAAAAAAACTAGAATGCTCATATCTTTAGCAGACATGCATTATAGTTCTGCAGGTAGGAAAAAAGCAATGAATAAGATTAATCTCTTACAGGATTTATTTTTTAATGTATCACTTTGTGATGACATCTGGTCACGTGTGTGGCATTTTGGTTCACTTTCCAAAGAATGGGCCTGGAGTAACTCAGCGGGTCAGGCAGCATCTCTGGAGAAAATGGACAGGTGACTTTTTTGGGTCGGGACCCATCTTCAGACCTTTTACATAAAATGGCAGCATGCTTAAAAAGCCAATTGGCTTACTGCAGTTAATTTGCATGTGTTGTAAAATAATATTTGAAGGCTTTATATCTTTTTATGAACTTGCTGAAAATCCAAATATTATAGACGATGTTCGATTGTACTAATCCAGCCTTGAAATATACCTTGTGCCATAATATAACCACTGTAGTAATGCACAAAAGTCATGCTGTGAAATGTGCTCATCAATACATTTCATGTTAGTTATCCATGAGAGTCGCCACATTTAATAATATTGTAAATTCTAATTCTCTCCTTCCATCACCTCCCATTCCAATGCGTAGAGTCATAAAGATACAGCATGGAGACAGGTTCTTCGGTCCACCGAGTTCGTGCCGACCATCAACCACCCATGTGCAATAATCCCACATTGATCTCTCTTATTCTCCCCAAATTTGCGCCACCCCAGATTCTGCCGCTCGCCTATATATGGGGATCAATTTACCTACCTAATTAACCTACCATATCTATGTTGTGCAGCAGGAAACTGGAGTTCCCAGGAGAAAGGCACAATGTCATAAAGAAAATGTGTAAACTCTGCTTGGTTGAATTGAATCTCTGGTGTTGTGAAATTGCGGCTTCACTAGCTGCACCACTGTTCTGTCCTTCAGAAAACATATCCACTGTATATGTGGTGAAAATTGAGTATTTAAAATGACTCATCAGCACATGCAAAATAGTCTCATCTGTAAACTCCATCCGACTGTAGTTATATTTGGTACATTTAAAGTTCCATATGTAGCAATGCAAAGTAGTTGCAATCTGCTAAATTACTCCAGATACTTTAATGCCTATAATCAATTAAGTTTTACATACAACATTAATCAAAACCAACTCAATCAGCAGAATTTAAGATTCTCTTGGTGTGACTCATGACCATGTTTATTGTTCTTCTTTCAGCACATTCCACAATTGCTGTAGACTGGGATCCTGAAATCAAAAAGATGTATTATGATGATCAAGAAGCTGAGGTAACTAGATTTTATCTTGTAAATTTAGATCACCAATGCAATCAATCACTGAGTGTCTATTTATTAGAGAGAGGAGATACCCGGTGGTACAGAATCTTTAGAGTGGTGAGAAAATGTATATGGACTGTAAAAATAATTGGCAGTTACACTTTCTGAGAATTACAATATATTTTAAAGATATTAAGAAAGGCAAACTGAGGTATTGATGAAATGCTGTCACTATTTTATAGCCAAAGTTAACAGACATTAGTGCAATTGAGTCAGTTTTAATGTTGACCATAACAATCATAGCATTTGGATCCCTTAATTACCAGTCCTGATTATTTTATGTTCTAATATATTTAACATGTATGGTAAACTGTTTCAAGGCTTCTGTCACTTATAGATTTTAATATTGTTGAGGTATTGGAGAAAAAAAATCTAAATATATAGGTATGATTTTTGGTGTATCTTTTCAATAATTAAATAAGATGACTCTTAACTGTTAAAAATGGTTCTGCCTTTGTGCTGTGTTCATCTTCATGTGGGAAGTAAATTGCACAATAATACGTGGCACACTTGTGCAATGTGTGGTGAAATATGAATGATTCTTTTTCCAGGCATACGACAAGCATGAAAGTATGTCACAGCCTCAGAAGAAGAGAAGCTCGGTTGCCTTAAGAGATTGTATAGAATTGTTTATAACAATGGAAGTATTGGGAGAACATGATCTTTGGTTTGTATAGCTACATTTTCTTTAATCCTACCCCCATCGCCTCTCCTTGTTTTCCTCCTGTTTGCTCTGGGGCTTTGACCTTTCAGCTACTGGGATAGACAGGTTTAAACCTGAGTTCAAGTGGATTGAAGCTTGTCAAAATGCAAGTAGAATCACATAGCACAGAAACAGGCCCATTGGTCCACTTGTCCATGTCAACCAAGCTAGTTCCATCCAAGCTAATCCCATTTGCCCATTTTTGGCCCATATCCCACTGAACCTTTCTTATCCATGTACCTATCCAAGCATATTTTAAATAACTGCTGTGAAAGCGTTTTGTCCAACCAAGTTGTCAAGAATCAATATTGACTATCATAATTAGCTATTTTTCTATTGAGCTATGTGTATATAAATGTACTGTATGCAGAATGCTTTAATGTGATTTTAGATTGTTATTTCTTGTTGCTATATCTTTCAATCTTTGCACCTTATATCTTTATGATTGCCCAATTAAGCGACATTAGCCTTTTACCATCTTAATTTTCCATGCATTCAGGTGGAGAATGCTGATGCAAGTTTATTTTCCCCATGTTGTTAAAAAGATGAATAAAAAGTTCATTCTACTCAGGCCAATCAAGCCTCGGCCATATTATCCACCCTCAGTAATATCAGTGTGACATCTTTGTGTTTGTATTTGCCTGCCATCTGGTGGCTTCTGTGTGAGATTACCAGTTATTGCCAAATTAACAATGACCAATACTGAAATGCTCTTTCATGTAGATCAGAACCAAGAGTAGATCGTTGGACTCCTTGTGTCCATCTCATCATTCAGTCACTGCATTTGTCTCGATGCCCCAATGATGAAAAACCTATCTCTTTTTTTTAAATTTTAACTCTGAATCAGAAAATGCATCTCTGTCAGGTTTCTTTAGAAGTAATATTCATTTGAAATTGTACTTTCAAAAAATATTCTCAAATATAATGCTTATGGCACCTTTTGTAAATTCCAAATCAATATACACTAAACGCAAAGCATTGCAAAGATTTTTAAGATGGAAATCGAGGATTTTAATTTGGAAAGTAAGAGACCATTGTCCATTAATCTTGGATGTTTTGAATGCAAAACATTTTTATTGACATTTTGGCTTGTTGAGTTTAGTAGGATGGTTGGAGTTAGTATAAATTACAATTAGAGGTATCTTGGAGTCCAAATCCGAAGCTCACTAAAAGTGGCTACGCAAGTAGAGCATGAAAAACGTGCATGGTGTGCTTGCCTTCGTTGATCAGGGCATTGAATTTAAGACAGGAAGTCATGATGTAGATTTATAGGAGTTTGGTGAGGCCACATTTGGACTATTGTGTGCAGTGCTGTTCAGCCCAATACAGGAAAGATGTTGAGGCTTTGAAGAGGATGCAGAAGAGGTTAAGCAAATTTGGATTTTCTCTGGAGCGTCTGAAGTTGAGTTAAGACTTGGGACCTTGTTTTCCAGGGTGAAAATGTCAAATATTAGATGGCATAGTTTGAAGGTCAGATGGGGGAAGTTTAAAGGAAATATGCAGGACAAGTTTTTTGTTAAGTGGTGAGTGCCTGGAATGCGTTGCCTGGGATGGTGGTGGAGACAGATACCATAGTGGTGTTTAAGAGGCTTTTAGATAGGCACATGGGAATGGAGGGAAATGGATCACGTACAGGCAAAGGAGATTAGTTTAATATGGCATCATGTTTGGCACAGACATTGTGGGCCTAAGAGCCCATTCCTGTGCTCTATGGTTCTGTTTCTATGTCATAACAATGTGTTTCTAGTGTGTTTTGTTAACAAACATCAGCTGTGTCCCATTCGGAAGTCTTAACCAAAATTGAGTCTGATTGCCAACTAAAGCAATCCTGAGCTACCATCTACCTCATTGGAGACCCTTAAAATATCTTTAATTGATCTACTGGAATTTATCTTGCACTAAACGTTATTCCCTTTATCATGCATTTGCGCACTGTGGATAGCTTGATTATAATCATATATAGTCTTTCCACCAACTGGTTATTACGCAACAAAAGCTTTTTTACTGTACCGTGATAATAAACTAAACTCGACTCAGACTAAAAATTTGTAGCAGTAAAGTTAGAGATAGAAATTATTTTACTACCATCCCAACATCAGATAGCAAACAAGCTCTTGCAGTGATTTGACTCCGATGTGAATGGCAGCATATCCAGGCCATTGCCCCATTAATTGTTTAGGTTAGAGAGAGTATAGAAATAGCCCCTTCAGCCAACTGAGTCCGCGGTGACCAATTATCACCCATGCACCAGCTCTATGCTACACACTAGGGACTATTTACAGAAGCTAATAAACCTACAATGTGGGAGGAAACCGGAGCACCTTTAGAAAACCCATGCGTTCACAGAGAGAACGTACAGACTCCAAAAAGATAGCACCCGCAGTCAAGATCAAACCCGGGTCTCTGGCACTAAGGCTGAGCCCCTGTGCCTACACTGAACCTCCACTGTGGCTGGAGTAAAAAAATAAAGGGACCAACACGTACCACTAGGAATAAAATAGTTCATGTATTCAAGATCACCATCCGTGACTCATAGTGGAAGTGTAAATATTGGTTGAGAACAGGATTAAATTTGGATCTCATACCAACCTACCATGCTTAAATAGTTGTGTGATGGTCTCTATTCTTGCCCTAAAACTAAAACCATCCCGGCAAATGATTAACACAGGATGAAAGTACTGAAGTAGAATTGGGAGGAAAGAAATGTTGTTTAAATTCCTGGGCGCTGATTTATTTTGAATTAAATGCATCCTTCACAAAATAAGCATCTTGTTATCTCCACAGGTACTGTCCAGTCTGTAAAAAACACCAGCAGGCCACGAAGAAGTTCGATCTGTGGTCTCTACCAAAGATACTTGTGGTACATCTGAAACGTTTCTCTTACAATAGATATTGGAGGGATAAACTTGACACTTTAGTAGAGTTTCCTATAAGGTAAGAACATTTAGTTCAAAACTTCATACAAGGTTCCGCATGGTAGGCTGCTCTGGAAGGTTAGATTGCATGGGATTCCAAGGGGTGATAGCTGAATGGATAGAAAATTGACTTGGTGGTATTTAATCCAGAGAAATGCGAGGTATTGCATTTTGGTAAGTCTAACATGGGCAGGACCTACACAGCGAATGGTGGGGCTTTGCGTAGTGTTGTAGAGCACAGGTATCTAGGAGTGCAGGTGCATGGTTCCTTGAAGGTGCAGTTGCTTGTAGAAAGGGTAGTCAAAAAGGCATTTGGCACATTGGCCTTCATCAGTCCGGGTATTGAGTATAGAAGTTAGGAGGTCATGTTGCAGTTGTATAAGATATTGGTGAGGCTGCATTTTGAGTATTGTGTTCAGTTCTGGGCACCATGCTGGATGGAAGGTGTTGTCCAGCTGGAAAGGGTACAGAGAAGATATACAGTGCCCTCCATAATGTTTGGGACAAATAATCAGCTGTTATGGGACACATAAGTACTTAAAAGAGCAATATGTAAACCGGCCATCCTATTTTTGCAGCTAACCAGTGGTTTGCATCTTCCAATGTAGCCTCTGTATTTCTGTTCATGAAGTCTTCTGCGGGCAGTGGTCATTGACAAATTCACACCTGTCTGCTGATCTGTCAGACAAGAGTTTGGGGGTTTTACTTTATTATTAGAGAGAATTCTTCTATCATCAGATGTGGAAGTCTACCTTGGCCAGCCAGTCCCTTTGCGATTAGTAAGCTCACCAGTGCTCTCTTTCTTCTCAATGATATTCCAAACAGTTGATTTTGGTAAGCCTAAGGTTTGGCTGATATCCCAAACAGTTTTATTCTTGTTTCTCAGTCTTATAATGGCTTCTTTGACTTTCATTGGGACAACTTTGGTCCTCATGTTGATAAACAGCAATAAAAGTTTCCAAAGGTGATGGAAAGACTGGAGGAAAGACTAGGTGTTTAGAGCTCTCTTATACCTGCATTAAGGAGGCAATTACAAACAGCTGTGAAGCCATGTGTCCAAAACATTATGGTGCCCTGAAATGGGGGGAACTATGTATAAACCCAGCTGTAATTTCTACATGGTGAAACCAAAATGTATAAAAATGGCATTTAATAAAATCTGACAGTGCACTTTAACCACATGTGATTTTTTTTCTATTACAAATCTCAAATTGTGGAGTACAGAGGTAAATAAATAAATGATGGGTCTTTGTCCCAAACATTATGTAGGGCACTGTACAAGCATGTTGCCAGGGCTAGAGGGTCTGAGCTATAGGGAGAGGTTGAGTAGGCTGGGACTCTCTTCCTTGGAGCACAGGAGGATGAGGGGTGATCTTATTGAGGTGTATGAAATCATGAGAGGAATAGATCGGGTAGATGCACAGAGTCTCTTGCCCAGAGTAGGGGAATCGAGGACCAGAGGAGAGGTTTAAGGTGAAGGGGAAAAAGTTTAATAGGAATCTGAGAGGGAACCTTTTCTCACAAACGGTGGTGGGTGTATAGAACAAGCTGTCAGAGGAGGTAGTTGAGGCAGAAACTATCCCAACATTTAAGAGAGTTAGACATGTACATGGATAGGACAGGTTTTGAGGGATATGGATCAAATGCGAGCAGGTGGCTCTAGGGTTGCTGGGACATGTTGGCCAGTGTGGGCAAGTTGGGCCGAAGGGCCTGTTTCTATACTGTATCACTCTTTGACTGTGACATTGAATTAACTGGCTGGCTTGCATTGAATAAATATACAAAAGTACTTTTTGAAACCTCTGATGCGTGTTCACATGAAATCAACTGAATATAAATAGGTATTGAAGTAGAAATGGGGCAAAGAGGGGAAAATTTTGCGAGAATTTAATTTTAAATTAGTTATGTACATTAACAATGTTTGTTTTGGAAAATGTGAAAATTACCTCATCTAGTCAGAACAGCCTACTGTTTTTACTCAATATTTTGCTTTGCTTCTGTTTATCACTTGCTGGCTTATACAAAACTTTGTCAGCAGTTCAGGAAGATTTAGCAACCGTAAAATTGTGTTGCACAATTTGAACACTAATGTATTTCAATGTTATCACTTTATCGAGAAACAAAGAGCTGCAGATGCTGGTTTATACTAAAGATAAACATTAAGTGCTGGGGTAACTCAAAGATTGGATTGGTCCTGGTCTTTGCTCGCATCCTGCTCTTCACCACCCACTCTTACTTTCAGTCTGAAGAAAGGTCCTGACCCGAAACATCACCCATCCTTTTACTCCAGAGATGCTGCCTAACCCGCTGAATTACTCCACCACTTTGTATTTATCTTTATCACTTTATTTTCCTGTTTTCTAACGCTAATTTAAAAAAATTAAATCGCACATGCTGGTAATCTGAAGAACAAAATTAAAGAAACACTTTTTCCACAGATACCTGGCCTTTGAATAAATCCAGCATTTTCTGTTTAAATCAGTTTACTAAATTTTCTATTGGGTTACTTGCTAGATTCCTTACCTCATAAAATATGAAGGTACTGAGATACAAATAAACAGTTACCAACAAAAGTAACCTCATCAAAAGTAACATAAATTAGTTATGGCAAGTAAACTGCTTGCATGGATCTACAGATAAAATGTAAATGCAGAACCTATGTAAATGCATTTTATATATATTGTGACATGAATATTAAAATCATATTTTTAATGGTTTTGTAGGGATTTGAACATGTCAGAATTTGTCTACAACCCCAAAGCAGGTCTTTACACCTATGATCTTGTTGCAGTATCAAACCACTATGGTGGAATGGGAGGAGGTCACTGTAAGTAACAAACTTTTGTTTACTACAAACAGGAGGTTATTAATAACTGCATGCAGCCGAGGTATAACCATGCCTCCTTTTTGTCAACAGATACTGCTTATGCTAAAAATAAAATTGATGGGCAATGGTATTACTTTGATGACAGCAGTGTCTCGGGAGCATCAGAAGATCAGATTGTAGTAAGTTGCTGTATTTATGGCATTTTTTGGTTTCATTTTGGAGTTTCTAATGATTTTGTGAATACATTTTGTGATACTTTGTAATGCGTTGATCCGAGCTTTGTGATAATAACTTCTCCCCCACACTGGAAGGACTTATTACTCTTCCTTAACGTCATAACAAGCCCCATGTGTGATAGGCTTCAGTTGATGACAATGCTAGTAAAGTTACATTGATTGCCGGTGGTTAGTTTATATAAAGCAAATTATATAGAGGCATATAATTATATATAAGGCATATAAATTCACTGCCTCATTGTTGTCAGTATATTCTGCATACAGTTTGTGAAATAAACTTTTAGCCAGTAATTCCAACAAGAAAGTAATTAAATGAAAGCATTTCATGACATTTTAAAGTCAATATAAAGTAGCTTTCATTTTTTTTTTTAAACTTTGCCGGCTGAAGTCACATTTGCACTTTGGTTGGGAAGTTCTAGGCTCAAAGACTTGGGCACAAAAAATCGTAGCTGATCCTTCAATACAATTCAAGGGATAGCTGTGGAGAAATAACTGAGTCTGCAGTCAGGTGGACATGTACAAAATTCTATAGGGAATTGTATGTATCCCTGGAGTCTTGATCAGAATTAATTCTTCAAAACCTTATTTGTTTTTAATTTTAAAATAGTCTGATGTCTGATTTTTATCATGTTGCTGCGCACAAAATGGCTGCCAATTTTCCTGTATTCAACCAAAAAGTACATCACTGGCTTTAGGCCTGTTGATATATAAGTGCAAATCTTTTTATTTTCATCGTTTCCTGTTTCCTACTGTTTAGTCTGAGCTGGACTTCAAATCCCACACCTAGTCCAATGAACACCACAGTTCCACCTCAAATTATTTACTGTGAATCTTACCTAATTTTCAAAAAGAGCTTGCTGGCTTACTGAGCTTTTGCACAGAATCATACCCTCCTGCAGTAACCCTCCACCCACATCCTACCTCATTAATCCGCATTCACTTTGCTCTGATCCCGCCTTGTTCAACTGCTACACCATTCACATCTGTAAATCTCTTAACATGGTTTGATCCCATGACCAAACTCCAATCTGCTCCTCAGAATTGATCATTGTGAATATTCCTTTCTCTACTGTGAGCGGTAGAGACTTTGCATCATGGAAGTGGATCCGCTAAGTCCTTGTTGGCATGAGAGATCATTTTAATCACATACTTACCCATTTTTCATAGAATTGCTTTTGGAAAGTATCGTGGGTCAATCTTAAATCTAGATAAGGGAGGTGAAAATATCAATGCCTTCTGTCAAAGGTCCCAGAACAACCATTAGGAACTGGAACACTAATGCACTAGCCGACTGGCTCAAAACACACCTGGGCCTACTGATCGCCTGGTTTCAGTACAGAAATAGATACTTTCACAATCCATTGTCCTACATATTGGCTTCCAATTGTATATTTCTGTACGTTTGTTTTGCTGAGTTTTCATAATGCAGTTGTATACATTTTTTTTTTAATTATTGCTTGCCTGATAATTCGGTAAAGAATTGGCTTCCAACTTTTTAGTTTAGTTTAGTTTATTGTTGCGTGTACGAGGTACAGTGAAAAGCTTTTATTGTTGCATGCCATCCAGTCAGCAGAAAGACTATCCATGATTACTATCAAGCCGTACACAGTAACATTTGAAACGACCACTGCAAAGTATAGATTTGAAAACCTACTCTATTATTGCTGAAGTAAAGTAGTTCCACTAAACACCAGTGCATAGTTTGGGCTGTTAAGCTCTATTTTCATTTTACATGGCAGTTTCTAATGGAACTTTTCTAAACCCCTAACCTTTTAAGCTTGTTAACTATGTGGAATCGATACACTTGTATCCTTCCTCCAGTGTTTACAGCATCGGGGGGAAAAAAACCTCTGCATATTCTCAAGTGACTTGACTTCCATTAATGGTTGAGAAGGACCTTGAAGATATATCAAATGTCATTGTCTCAGGATATGCAATATTCAAGAACCACATGCTAACTATGATTTGTATTTTTCTAGACAAAGGCAGCCTATGTTCTTTTCTATCAACGCAGAGATTCTTACAGCCATTTTGACAGCCCATCTGCTTCCCTGAGTACTCCTACTGAAGAGAATGGTGAGAATAGAAAACATGATGAGGACAAAATGGACACCAATTGAGCAAGAAGTACATATAAACTGTTTCTGGACAGTGCTGCTCTGTATCCTCAGCACCGGCTCCCTTCGAGGGAGTAGGAAGGAAAGAGAACCCTGCTGATGGCATCACCTTTTTAGACGCAAATTCTGGATGACTAGATTGAACAGAAATGTCAGTTGGTTAACCTTTGTTCAGTGGTGCTCTGGCTCAGAATCTACTGATGATTTCTGATGAATAAGAAATGAATGTCACTGTACTGTAAAATAAACGGCTTTGGAAATTTTTAAGTGAAGTTCTTCATCTGCTATTTGACATCAGGGTTTTTGGTTTGGTTTATTTTCGGAAAGGGTTGCAGTTCCTTCTCAAATTAATTTGGATTTTTTTAAGTTCTGTCATAAACCACTTGTATTGTTTCCTTATTGGTTTAATGGTATTTCTTTGCATGAATGACACCTTGCATCTTATCCCAGAAATCTTGCATTTTAAATTTGTAGCAAAGCACTGGTTTATTTGTGGTTTGACTATTGTGACTGGGATACTAAAATTTGTAATATTATATTGTAATATAGGTGGCAAAGGAACAAAAGTTTCCAGCCCCCAGGTAAGATACTGATCCAAACCAGCATAAGTTTGCTGTGTATGTATTGTAATGTAAATTTTACATCAGTTTCTTCTAGTCTTTTTGCCCAAACTGGCACTTTGTAAGTGGCTAGTTTTAATACATATGTCTACTTAAATAAAGACGACGATTGGAGTTGACTCGTCTGTCATTTAGGTTCAGCTGAAACGTGAATGGAAATATTTGTGGAGATTCTTTGGCAAAGTGATGAGCTATTATATATTTATGACCTCTGATTTGTAACTGAATTCTGTAACATATTATCAACTACCATCCACATCCATCTAAGTTGTCCTGTAGACCATTTTTAGTCAGTTCCTCTGAATCATTTTCTTACAATGATTTCCTTTGAATTCATCTCTAATTCTCTCTTATGCTTTGTTTCTATCTATCTTTTGTATATTGAAATTGGCTCCAGTATCATAATCTGAATAATATACAATGTGCATCTTGTTCTGCCACACCACAGATCCTGGCTTATTATTGAAATGTGAAATTATTTTCCGTCTACCTGCTACAAAAACATTTTATTTTAGTTTCAGTTTGTTTTCATTCAGAATCCAAGGTAACATTCCTGTTAATTTCTCCCATCTTTGTTTATAATTATATTGTCATCACAACTGTTTGGTTTTCTTTCGATTTTGATCATCCATGGATTTATACTGTCATGCAGTGTAGCTTGTATAAGGGGTCCTGTGGACTCTCCCAACAGTGGCAACTTGCCCTCCACTTTATCTCCCTGCCACAAATATCTCATCTTTAATAAACAAAACTGCACCACCTTAATTTTCTTTCTATCTATTCTTCTAAAATATTAAATGCTCAGACGATTACATTCCAGCTTTTCAGAGTTTGCATCTAATGTCTCAGATCATGCCTATATTTGTACTATTATGTTTAAGAATACAGTGCGGCTTTTAATTGTGCCTCCTTACCATATTACCCAACTTTGACCTTTCTTGTAGATGCTTTTTTCACTTACAGTGCCCTCCATAATGTTTGGGACAAAGGCCCATCATTTATTTATTTGCCTCTGTATGCCACAATTTGAGATTTGTAATAGAAAAAAATCACATGTGGTTAAAGTGCACATTGTCAGATTTTAATAAAGGCCATTTTTATACATTTTGGTTTCACCATGTAGAAATTACAGCAGTGTTTATACAGAGTCACCCCATTTCAGGGCACTTTTACGTATGGGACACAGCAAAGTCATGTAAATGAAAGTAGTCATGTTTAGTATTTTGGTGCATATCCATTGCATGCAATGATTACTTGAAGTCAGCGATTCATGGACATCACCAGTTGCTGGGTGTCTTCTCTTGTGATGCTCTGCCAGGTCTGTATTGCAGCCAGCTTTAGCTTATGCTTGTTTTGGGGGCTAGTCCCCTTCCGTTTTCTCCAGTATATAAAAGGTAGCAATGTCACAAAATTTTGAGATTTTAAAAATCAAGTCTGCAATTTATCCCATCAGATAAAGCATAAAAATAAGTTTAATTTGACACCTAATTCACTTTCATATCTCAAGTATTTAAAAAGTTATGGCCATTTTCATACTCAGAAATTAGCATCTTGTTCCCTATTGATTTTCTATGGACATAACAAAAAAGCTGTGATCGTGAACAGTCAAAAGCCCATAACTTTCTTAATAATTAAGAGAACTGAATGAAATTTTCAGTTATCATAGATTGAAGCATTCTGAAACAAATATAAAATAATCTTACTTGGATGACCTGAAATTAAAGCATATAATTAGTTAGTTACCTAATTGTAGCTAATTTCAGACTTCAATTACTAGATCTAAACATCTATCCATTTCTTAATAAATGATTAACATTTTTAAATAGCCTAAATGTCCAAATAATATTCACAAATAATTCACAATAAAACATGATTTTTAAATCTCATTTACATTAATTTATAGGCCAAATGGAAGGAATTTAGTGTTTAATTGCTGTAAATTAAAGTCCATTTAAATCAGCTTTCTAGTGGGATCCTGTGAACGCGCTGGTTTAGAACGTTCACATTGCGGTAGATTTGTACCCTCAAATGCCCAGAAAAATACTGCGGGATATAATGGGCCCAAAATTAGCTACTCGCAACATTAAACTTTGTATAAAGGGATCTTAAGAAGCCCTTTTTAAAATTAAAATAAACAGCCTACCTTCCGTTTTCCCCTGTATGAGATCTGGCCCGTTGTCGGCGGTCGGGGGTTTAGAGGTTAATTTTTAACCTACTAAAACAATTAAATAACGCCCTTAAAACTAATAATAGCTCAAGCGAGGGAATCTTCCAGCGATTTTTCGTTAATAATTAACTAGGCTGAAAAACCTCGATGTGAACAGCCTAGGGGAAATCGCGATTTAAACCCGCCCCCCTCTAAACGGCGTCAAAATCGCGCACACGGGCTGGGACAGATTTTCAGCGACGCTTCAGGTACGTTTTGCAACATACCTATAAAAGGCATGCTCAATAAGCGAGTTCGGTATTCCGACTGCGCATGCACAGGTCATGGGTTCCTCGGGATAAACACTCTCAGCGGCTGTGCCGCTGCATGGATGCAGACCTGCGTCTCGTCCCCAACATCCCCTGGGGGTGGCTCCAGTTAGACTGCCTGTCGCGCTGGCCCATCGCAGCGGCAGCCCAGGACTGCAGGCGCCGCGGAAAAGAAGCACCATCTCCAGCTAAACCCTGCCCGTCCCGCCGGAGGGGCAAGCATAGTCAAGCTGGGGCCGGCACCTCCCCTATGGATCTCCGCGGACGTATAGATAGAAGACCCTCCTTCAGACTTCCAACACATTACAGTTTTGCGCCGCGGTTGGGATGGATAGGAGCGGGCATTTTCTGCGGGCGCAAGGAACAAATGACCTAAAGTTTGCGTTGAGTGAACTGAGTGTTCTTAACGTCCTCGCCGTACACTGGCGTTTTGTGAGAGTGGTTGGATCCCATCTTCAGCTCAGCCAACGTCGGTCATATTATCCAGACAGGCGGCGGGGGATCAAGAGCTGATGTGAGGCATCGGCGATGCTCTGGAATCCTAGTCGGCTGCTGCTGAGCATCGGGGTCGAGGAGGCAGCGCCCGACCCGGGGAGTAGAGGTGTCAGTTCTTCCAGCGGCGTGCGGAGAGGCACCAGCTACCGCGGGCTTCTCAACTGTCGGGCGCTGACTCCTCGATCCTGCTGCTCGGCGGTGGCCAGCTAGGATTCCAGAGCATTGCCAATGCCTCACATCAGCTCCTGATCCCCCGCCGCCTGTCCGGATAACATGACCGATATTGGCTGAGCTGAAGATGGGATCCAACCACTCTCACAAAACGCTGGTGTACGATGAGGACGGTAAGATCACTCCGTTCAATCAACGCAAACTTTAGGTCATTTGTGATTTGCGCCCGCGGAAAACTCCAGCGCGGTCGAGCGGAGGGGGTTCTGAAGTTGCACTCTCCCGATTGAGGGCATTTTCTCGACTCTCGGAGAAGCAATGAGCCATGGCTTTACCAGTGGTTGTCTGTCTAACTGAAACCTCTCTCTTGTCTCCCCACGCACGTCTTTCACCCCACTTCTCTCTCACCGTCTCTCCGCCGGTCTAGTCTCTCCCCGTCTCCCCACTCGCATCTGCCCCCCTCTCTCTCGCTATTACGCCCCGCTCTCCCCTGCTACCAGGCACCCGTTCGCTTTTTTATTCCGGAATGATCTTTGACAAATCCGATTCCTTGTGTTTTTTGGAATACCGAACTCGCTTATTGGGTTCAGATCGGGTGATTGACTTGACCACTCAAGAATTTACCATTTTATAGCTTTAAAAAACTCCTTTGTTGCTTTAGCAGTATGTTTGGGATCATTGTCGTGCTGTATAATGAACCGCCGGCCAATGAGTTTTGAGGCGTTTGTTTGAACTTGATCAGATAGGATATGTCTATACACATCAGAATTTATTATGCTACTACCATCAGCAGGTGTAACATCAATGAAGGTAAGTGAGCCAGTACCTTCAGCAGCCATACATGCCCAGGCCATAACACCCCCACCACCGTGTTTCACAGAGGAGGCGATATGCTTTGGATCGTGGGCAGTTCCTTCTCCCCTCCATACTTTGCACTTGCCATCACTCTGATATGTTAATCTTCGTCTCATTTGTCCACAAGACCTTTTTCCAGAACTGTGGTTGCTCTTTTAAGTACTTAATGTAACCTGGCCATCCTATCTTTGCGGCTAACCAGTGGTTTGCATCTTGCAGTGTAGCCTCTGTATTTGTGTTCATGAAGTCTTCTGCAGGCAGTGGTCATTGACAAATCCACACATGACTCCTGAAGAGTGTTCCTGATCTGTCGGACAGATGTTTGGGGATTTTTCTATATTATAGAGAGAATTACAATACAATACCGTTTATTGTCATTTGAACCTCAAATGAAGTTCAAACAAAATTTGGTTTATAGAGAGAATTCTTCTGTCATCAGCTGTGGAGGTGTTCCTTGGTCTTCCAATCCCTTTGCGATTAGTAAGCTCATCAGTGCTCTCTTTCTTCTTAATGATGTTCCAAACAGTTGATTTTGGTAAGCCTAAGGTTTGGCTGATGTCTCTTAACAGTTTTATTCTTGTTTCTCAGTCTCATAATAGCTTCTCTGACTTTCATTGGCACAACTTTGGTCCTCATGTTGATAAACAGCAATAAAAGTTTCCAACGGTGATGGAAAGACTGGAGGGAAGACTACGTAATGAGAGCTCTTATACCTGCATTAAGGAGGCATATAAACACACCTGAGTAATTACAAACACCTGTGACGCCATGTGTCCCAAACATTATGCCATGAAATGGGGGGGGGGGGTATAAATACAGCTGTGATTTCTACAGGGTGAAAACAAAATGTATAAAAAAATAGCCTTTAATAAAATCTGACGATGTGCACTTTAACCACTTGTGATTTTTTAAATATTACAAATCTCAAATTGTGAAGTACAGAGGCAAATAAATAAATGATGGGTCCTTGTCCTATACATTATGGAGGGCGCTGTATACTGTCCTGTCACACTCTGGTTATTCTTTTCACGGCAGCATAGTAGTAGAGTTGCTGCCTTTCGGCGAATGCAGCACCAGAGACCTGGGTTCGATCCCAACCATGGGTGCTGTTTGTACGTTCTCTCCGTGACCTGCGTGGGTTTTCTCCAAGATCTTCGGTTTCCTCCCGCACTCCAAAGACGTACAGGTTTGTAGGTTAATTGGTTGGGTAAATATAAAAATTGTCCCGAGTGGGTGTAGGATAGTGTTAATGTGTCGAGATCGCTGGTCGGCACGGACCTGGTGGGCCGAAGGGGCTGTATCTGTATCTCTAAACATAAGCACTGTTTGCTTTCCCATCCCAACCACCATTTACTTCAAACTACAATTTTCAACCCCAATAAGTGAGTTCGGTGTCGCGATTAACACAAGGAATCATGAGATTTGTCAAAGGTCATCCGGGATTAATAAAAAGCGAATGCAGCGCTGAATAAATTGTTAACTATTCTACCAAGGACTTAAACTAGAATTCTGTCAACGCAATAGCTTCCTTTCTTGTTCTGCTGTTCACACACTACTTACACAGTTCTCGTTCAGTTCATTAATCTGCATTTATGAAAAGACTTCATGAACACAAATACAGAGGCTACACTGGAAGATGTAAACCATTGGTTCGCTGCAAAAATAGGATGGCCAAGTTACAGTTTGCCAAGAAGTACTTAAAAGAGCAACCACAGTAATGGAAAAAGATCTTGTGGACAGATGAGATGAAGATTAACTTATACAGAGTGAAGGCAAGAGCAAAGTATGGAGGAGAGAAGGAACTGCCCAAGATGCAAAGTATACCACCTCATCTGTGAAACACTGTGGTGGGAGTGTTCATGGCCTGGGCATGTATGGCTGCTGAAGGTACTGGCTCACTTATCTTCAATGATAATGCAACTGCTGATGGTAGTAGCATAATAAATTCTGAAGTGTATGGACACACCCTATCTGCTCAAGTTCAAACAAATGCCTCAAAACTCATTGGCCGGTGATTCATGCTACAGCAAGACAATGATCCCAAACATATTGCTGAAGCAACAAAGGAGTTTTTCAAAGCTAAAAAATGGTCAATTCTTGAGTGACCAAGTCAATCACCCGATCTGAACCCAATTGAGCATGCCTTTTATATGCTAAAGAGAAAACTGATGGGGACTAGCCCCCAAAACAAGCATCAGCTAAAGATGGCTGCACTACAGGCCTGGCAGAGCATTGCCAGAGAAGACACCTAGCAACTGGTGATGTCCATGAATTGCAGACTTCAAGCAGTCATTGCATGCAAAGGATATGCACCAAAATACTAAACATGACTATTTTTATTTACATAACATTGCTGTGCCCCAAACATTATGGTGCCTTGAAATGGGGGGGGAGACTATGTATAAACACTGCTGTAATTTCGACGTGGTGAAAAAAAAATGTATAAAAATTGCCTTTATTAAAACCTGACAATGCACTTTAACCACGTGTGATTTTTTTTCTATTACAAATCTCCAATTGTGGAGTACAGAGGCAAATAATTAAATAAAGGGTCTTTGTCCCAAACATTATGGAGGGCACTGTGACTTATGTACAATGGGTCAGTGGGCAGATAAGAAATGTTTGCCTCCTGCAACTGCCTGGGTAATTTTTCTCTCCCTGATGCATCGGTGTCTAAAGCTGAGTCTCCTGTTAAACTATGGGGGGGGGGGGGGGGGGGGGGGGGGGGAAGGCATCCAGCAGCTCACTGCAATAGAACATGCTGTTATCTAACCCTGGTATTATTTTGTAATCATCTCCACAAACTCATGCTAAAGGAGATGACTAAAGAATGTTTGGGATATGAAAGATGATTGTTGTTACTATTTTGCTGTGCATGAAAAAGTGTGCCAGTTTAAATACATAACTCGTTTTTTTTTTTTTGCTTGAATGAAGCATTGGAAAGAAATTGAAGCTTGGAAAGAAACCCGTATTTCTCTGAAATTCAGGTGAAACTGACTTTTACTCGTGTATCACCCAAAAACTAAACTGGTACTCACGTGAAATAAAATGAGACTAAATTATACCAGTCCTCAAATATCAGCTTTCTTAAAAATGCCACTTCCACCAGATACCCCGTTATATCTCTTAACATCAAATCCACATGAAAATCCTCAGCAAATTAAACCATATATATACAGCAAAAACTGGATATCATTCAGACATGGATCTGTAAACGCCAAGTAGCATTTATGCCTTTATGCATCTAACAAGGCATGCGTCTAACCATGTGCAGGAAGGAACTGCAGATGCTGGTTTACACTGAAGGTAGACACAAAATGCTGGAGTAACTCAGTGGGACACGCAGCATCTCTGGAGAGAAGGAATGGATAACATTTTGGGTTGAGACCCTTCAGACTGAGTCAGGGGAGACGAAGTCTAGTGATATGAAGGGGCAAGGTGTGAAAACAACATCAAAGCAGATGCTGATAAGCAAATGTAGAATGATTCATTGTTAGCTATGGGGAAGGTGACATACAAACAGTAAAATTAATCAGGACAGCGAAACTAGTCGGAGAACTCTGGGCTCTGTCTGAAGAAGGGTCCCGATCCGAAACGTCACCCATTCCTTCTCTCCGGTGATGTTGCCTGCCCCACTGAATTACTCCAGCATTTTGTGTTTAGGAGTCTAACCCGTTCGCCTTGGTGTTCAATTGAATTATGACTGCTAATTATCCCACTGACAACATCCTGGGAACGGAGAAGTTGCTCAGTGGGGGTTAACTGGCTATAGGCCACATGGCTACAAAACAGATCTGAAGCTGCAGCAGAAATCAAACCACCTGATACTCTCATGTCTTTCAATTATCTTCAAGTCAGGAGCATGATGGAATATCTCCACATCTGGATAAAAAATCTCCTGCCTGTTTTGCAAGGTGTAAGTCCCTACAAAAAACTGAAAATGGGACGTGGGTTTTCATTAAAACATCTTTAATGGAAGATTCTCCTTTACAAGTTGCCTTCAATATCCAGTTAGACTTTTACAGGCTACATTAAGTACTTTTCAGCAGACCTTTGAAAAAGCACCATCATATAGTAAAATGTCTAACATCTGAAACTGGATTGGCTCATTTAGCAGAGAAATCAGGATCTCACTGAGGAAACTTTTTATGCATTTAACATTTACAAAAAAAATCTAAACAGAGCAAACAGACCAATTGGATTAGCGCTATAATCCAGTAAATGTAACTATCCATAAAGGTGGTGATTATTGAATTTTACATTTACATACCTGTGGCTAATCTTTATACAAAGCATAACATAACATGCTCAACATTGAAAACTACTGTAAACGTTACTCAACTTCAATTTCAACTTCAATGGTTTTATCAGATGGTCTTTCATTACTTTGTAAAAGAGCTCTGATGTCTTCTTCAACATCAATAGTGAGGAAATTCTTGCTGTATCGCCTGAATGGCTCACCATCTCGTCCAATAAGGAATTTCTCAAAATTCCAGCCTATATCGCTTCGATGGACTGGTCTCCAGATTATGAACTTGGGGTCCACCATTAAGGTTTTAGGATCATCATGGGCTTCAGGCAACCTCTGTTTCAGAAAAGTAAAGATTGAATTTTCATCTTCTCCATTGATCTCCATCTTTTTAGATATAGAAAAATTTGGCTCAAAGCCATTGCCTGGACGGACATATTTCAAAGAATTAAGAATCTCCTCATTGTAGATATTTTCCTACAAAATCAATATAAAGCAAGGTCAAGTACAAGGAATTTAATTTTATGCAAGTCACAGATGCATTTCATGGAATCTGATAGGTATTTTTCACAAAACGGAACTGAGCCAACACTTCCACTGCTAATGTTTTCCACAAGTGATTTATCTGAACGGTGCAAATTGAGTTTTGGATTCAGATCATTTTTCAAAAATAACTATAGTTAGGGCGGCACGGTGGCGCAGCAGTACCGTTGTTGCCTTTCACTGCCAGAAGCCCAAGTGTGATCCTGACTACGGGTGATGTCTTATGGAGTTTGTACATTCTCCCCGTGACCCGCGTGGGTTTTCTCCGGGAGCTCTTGTTTCCTCTCACACTCCAATGACTTACAGGTTTGTAGGCTAATTGGCTGGGTAAAATTGTAAATTGTCCTTAGTGCATTAGTGTGCGGGGATTGCTGGTCGGTGCAGACTGAGTGGGCCCAAGGACCTGTTTCCACACTGTATCTAAACTAATCTCAATAATAACTATTTTTCCAAATAATCTGCATGGAACAAAACTGCAATTGTGCTGCAGATTAGGCAGCACTTGTGGATAGAGAACCAGATTCAATCCATGTGGATAGAGAACCATTTATGAGAAACATACCTTCATGTGTTTAAAAATAGAACTCATCATAGCATTGTGAGTTACTTTAAGAGGTCATTTTTACATAAGCTTAACCAGTTCCTAAAGTGCCTATGTTGAAGTGAGCAGAGATTTTGTCATACAGGTTCTCCGCAGGTTTCCATTCCCAAGAACTTTTCATAAGCTAAATGGTTGACATGCTGGAAATCCAGTCACAAACCAAGTTCCCGCACACTAGAAGATGCCTGAAATCCCGCAGCAGCTGGCAAATCTACCCCGCCAGTCTCCCAAATGTATAGGCCGTATATAGGTTGGGTGTTTATAAACTGAGGAAGACCTGTATGACAACAAAGAATTTTGAATGTCTAAATTAAGAATTAGAATTACAAATTTGGAAGCTATAAGGATATTTATGATAAATTTCTTAAAATGAAATCTGACTTAAATATTTAATTTAATACAATGTAATTAAATGTAAGTAAATTTACCAGTGTTGCTGTAATAAATAAGTTTATATAAAACAGTTTGAAATTTCCACTAGGAAACAAGTCAACTAAAGTGAGTGAAAAATTTATAGACAAAGATGATCAGTATTTTTTTTTAATGTCACATTTACCTGGTAGCCAAACTGATTGCAGGGAAAACCCAGAACAACAAACCCCTGGCTGCCATAGCGGCTCTGGAGCTCATTCATCTGCTGGTAATCCCTGGTAGTTGTCCCTCATAGGGATGCAACATTTTCAATTAACACCACCTTTCCTTTGAGATCGGAGAAATTGAAGATTTCACCATTGAGGAGTTCTGTTGTCAAGTTATAAAATGTCAGTCTGGCTTCTGCCATCTTCTTTGCAAGTGTTGCCTGAGATTCAAATCTGAAACGCAGATATGTATCGTCCAGGAAATGAAACCACGTGCGCAATATTTCAAATCAGCAAAAATCTTCAGAAATTTACATTACTCTGATCCAACGCCACTGCAAAACATCATGGCTCTAAACAAAAGATGTATACCACAATTCACATATAAATATTGAAAAGTTTATATATTAAAATTTCTGCATCTGTAAGCATTGTTTAAAAACCTTATGTCCTATGTTTTTGTCACACTATATACAGTACACACTTCAAATGAAAACCACCAACATATTTAACAGTATAACCATTTAGCTAATGATATGAATCTCTCTGTTGTTTAGATATTTGGATATATGTTTCTAATCCCCAGAAACCTATTCCCACTTTGTGGACAAGAGGAAGGTTTTGAAATGCCCTGTGGTCTCACTGTGCTGCTTTGCCTATTTATCTTTTAAAGATAAAAGGAACACTTACAACAAATGTGGTACCTCAATTTATAAACGTATTTTCTAATGTATTAAGGTTATAGTGAAAGGCACTTATTTAGAGGCTTCATTAAAAGACAATTCAAACAAAAAGTCCATAAGTTCTACATTAGGTTTACAAATGAATGTTCTCCCATTTTCACTTCATCACAGCTCAATATCGGTCCTCATCAGAATTGTTTATAATGACAAGTTTATTCATTTCATGCCATGATTTAATGAGGATATAAATACTTCTGAGACCTGGACAATGGGCTAAGGCAATGGAAAAGCACCATTCATGTTATTTCTCCAAAATCTGCACATTCATTGGAAAGATAAGTGAATCAGCAGTCTATTGCAGGCTAATATCCTCAGCATTGACTCGTTACTTTGAATTGACTAAATTAGGCTGGCCACATTGCTCACATGACTCACACTATAGAGACCCAAATTAAAGATTTAATATGTAGGAAGGAGCTGCAAATGCTGGTTTACACCGAAGATAGGACAAAATGCTGGAGTAACTCAGCAGCAGCAGGCAGCATCTCTGAATAGAAGGAATGGGTGATGTTTCGGGTTGAGACCCTTCTTCAGACTGAGAGTCAGGGAGAGGGAGACACAGAGATAAGTGTAGGGTGTTAAAGCGAGATATCAAAGGGGATTAATATCAAGGAATTGTACTTTGCGGAGAAATTTGAATGGTCGAATTAAGCGCCCTAGTTTAACTACACCTTGCCCTTGGTTGGACTTTGGGGTAATTTGACCAAATTTTTGCCTTGCGAACAGTTCGGGGTAAGATCAGTTCTCAGGAATGGAACCTGTCATAACCCGGGGGCGATCTGTACCTCAGACCTATGTACACATATTTGCCCCAAAGAAAATGCTCTCCACAGCCATGAACAGGCCCCTCAAATTCTTGCCTCCTCATTACACAGGTGAAACAGGTTACTCCATACGATAATCATGAAATCTGTGCTGCCCCCTCCACACTAATGAAATTTGTGCTCTCCAGCACAATGATGAAGTATGTGCTTTCCTCACAATTTAACAATGAAATCTGTGCTTCCCTTCACAATTTAACAATGAAATATATGCTCCACCTCCACACTAATAACTGTGCTCTCCATTCCACTATATGCTTCCCTCCACAATAATGAAATCTGTGTCTGTGCTCCTCCTCCACAATCCCTAGACCCTAAATCCCCCTCCACAATCTAATAATGAAATATGCACTTCCCTGCACAATAATGAAATCTGTGCTCCCTCTCCACAATTATGAAAAATGTGTTCCCCTTCCACAATATAATAATGAAACCTGTGCTCCCCTCCACAACATAATGCAATCTGTGCTGCCCATCCACACTATTATAAGTAAATCTGTACTCTGCTCCACAACATAATAATGATGGCCTGGGACATCTCATCTCCCCTCCCCCCTCCTCATACTTTGCCATCCCCGAGTTTTCTGGTGAACAATTTTGCGTTGATGCAAACAAATAACGAGTCGGGCACCGTCCGTAGAGAGTAAATCGGAGTGAATCATCCACATTGAACGGTTCAGTTGAGGCCCCGGGCCCGTCCCTCGGCCTTGATGCAAGATACATTTATTTGTCACATGTACCAATTGGTGCAGTGAAATGTGTGGTCACCATACAGCCATAGGAATAATAAAGAGCACAGAACACGATAGTCTTTAACACAGACATCCCCACACAGCGGGATCCAAGTTTCCCACTGTGAGGGAAGGCTACAAAATTCAGTCATCCTCCTCTGTTGTCCTCCCATGGTCGGGGGGCTCCCCAACCCCCTGCTGTTGCCGCTACGGGCGGCCCGATGTTCAGGTCCTCTCGCCGGGTTGATGGAAGTCCGACGTCGGGACTGGAGGACATCCTCAGCGGCTTGGACATCCGAATCAGCCACCTCCTACCGGAGTCCGTGGCTCCCAAAGTCCACAGGCCGCGCTAGGCGGAGATTCAACGCTGGCGGCCCTCGGCAAAGGTCCGCGATGTTGAAGTCAGCGCCGGCCGCGCTGGAAGCTCTACGAACCACAACTCCGATGTTGAAGCAGCAGGCCCAACACTCCGGAGCTTCAACGGCGATCCAGGTAAGCAATCGCCCGCTCCGCGATGTATCCAGCGCTGTGCCGCCGCTGCTGAAGCTCTGGTCCGGGTCCCTGGCAGGAATGGCCGCTCCAATCCAGGCGGTAGGCCGCGAGGAGGGGGGCGAAGACGTGACTCGGAGAATAGTCGCGTCCTCGCCAGGAAGTGACTGGGAAACGGTTTCCCCCTTACCCTACCCCCCTCCCCCACATATAAAATCTAAATAAATCTCAAAAACAAACTTTTAAAACTGACGAAAAAATTTAAAAAAAGACAGAAAAACAGACAGGCTGCCATGCCGACGGCCTGTATAGGTCCGGTAAACGGTGCTCTGGCAATATTCCCTGCTGTTACAAAATGACAGGAGAGAGTGGGTCTAGTCGTATGGAGGAGAGGATAATGAAGGAAATGTTGAGAAGGAGTGGGAAACCGTGGGAACACGGGGTAGTCCCAGGAAGAGCAGCCGTAAAAGAAGGAAAAGCAATATTGGTGGATCGGAGAGTGAAGAAAAGGAACCAGAAAAGGAAATTTCGTTAAATGTAGTGGTGAGGTTTGAAGGAGAAGGAGGAGTAAAGAAGATAGAGCCAATAAAGCTGACAAAAATAATCAGAGCCCAGGTTGGGGAAGTAAAGTACGCAAGAGTGCTGGAAGATGGAAACATGCTAATAGGGTGCAACAGTGAGGCTCAAGTTGAAAAGGCAATGAAAATGAACAAGATTGACAAAATCAAAATAATCAAAGTAGTGAGAGTGGGAGAACGGAGGAGGGCAGGGTGTAAAGGGGTTATCTATGGAATCCCTCTCAAAGTCAATATGAGTGAACTGGTTCAGGAACTCAGAAAGAGATGTGAATTAATTATGAATGCCAAAAGAATGACCAAAGGAGCAAAGAAAGAGGAAACTGAGTCAGTCCTGCTTGAATTCAAGACAGAATCCCTTCCAAAAGTGGTCCATTTTGGATTCATGCGATATAGTGTAAGAGAGTACATACCCAAACCAATGAGGTGCTTCAAATGTCAGAAATTTGGGCATATAGCTAAAATGTGCAAGGGGGCGAGGAAATGCGCAAGGTGTAGTGGGGACCATGAATATGGTCAGTGTGGAGAGGGGGTCAGACCAAAGTGCTGTAATTGTGGAGGAGAGCATAGTGTGGCTTACTGGGGCTGTGAGGTGATGAAACGTGAAGCTGAAGTACAAAACATAAGAGTGAAGGAAAAGGTCTCCTATGCAAAGGCAGCAAAAAAGGCTGACCCTACAAAACAGATGAATGAAAGAAGGATCAGGAGGGAGCAAGATATGGGCATAATGGAAACAATAAAAGAAAAAGAAAATAGTATATGGAAAGAAAAGAAAAACCTGGTTATATTTATAGCAGGAGTAATAAATGCGACAGCAGAAGTAAAATCCAAAACAGAAAGGATCCAAATCATTGTAAAGGCTGCAGTCCACCACTTGGGCATGGCAGGATTGAAGTGGGAGGAAATACATGATGGTCTCAGTATCCAGGCAAGCCAAGAGTCAACATGTGTGCGTTAATAATATTAATGTTAATCCTACAATGGAATGCAAGAAGCTTGTTAGCCAATGGGCAAGACTTTAAGCAATTCATAGACAGTAGGAAGGAAAAAACAGATGTCGTATGTATCCAGGAAACCTGGTTGAAACCAAGTTTAGATTTTGTTCTATATGATTATGTTGCAGTGAGATGTGATAGGGGAAATGGGGGAGGAGGGGGTTGTGCCACTTTCATTAAAAAAGGGATACCATACAAGGTATTAGGAATTGGGCAGGAACAGGAATATGTGGTAATAGAAGTGTGGTCTGAGAGGAGGAAAATAGTGGTAATAAATTACTATAATCCATGTAAGCGATTAGAGGTCAATAAGTTACAGGAAGTAGAAGGCCAGAGCAAATCTAATGTTATTTGGTGTGGGGACTTTAACGCACATAATACATTATGGGGCAGTAGAAAGTCAGATAATAATGGACAGGTAATTGAGGAATTATTAAATGATGGTAATCTAGTGTGTCTAAATGATGGAAAGAAGACCAGGGTAGATGTTAGGACAGGGAAGGAGTCTGTGTTGGACCTTACACTTGTTTCTAATAGGATTGCTGCTAAATGTAACTGGGAAGTATATGAAAAGGGTACCATAGGAAGTGATCATCATCCTGTGCTATGCAAAATAAATATTACTTTAACTATGAGTAAAGAAAACAGAAGTGGACGATGGGTGTTTGGAAAGGCTAATTGGGAGAAATTTAAGGAGGAAAGTGATAGATATGTAAAACCAATACAAGAAGAGACAGATATAGAAAACTTTGAGAATAAATTGTCAGAAGGTATCAAAAGAGCAGCATTAGTTTCCATGCCTAAAAGTAAAGGAAGATCAAAAAGGAAAGCTGTGCCATGGTGGGACAATAAATGTAAAGAGGCGGTGGTGAATAGAAACAGAGCATTCAGATTATTAAAAAGAACTCATAACTACCAACACATGATTAATTACAAACAGGCTCAGGCAATTGTAAGGAGGACTATAGGACAAACAAAAAGAGCATATTGGAGGAAGTATTGTGATTCAATTGGAAACACAACGCAGGTAGGGGAGATATGGGGGATGATTAAAAAAAATGGAAGGTGATAAAAGGGAGTGGAGTTATCCTATCCTAACAAATGGAGATCAAACTGTAGTCTCAAATAAAGACAAAACAGAACTAATGGTTAACACTTTTAGTAGGGTTAACAGCTCCTGCAACTTGTCAGATGAAGGAAGAAGAGGTAGGGAAAAAACAAGAGAGGAAAATGTTGAGGCCTTACAAAGGAAAGGTATCACAGAGGACAAGTACAATATTCCATTTAATTTGGGGGAGCTAAAGAGAGCTCTGGCCAAGTGTAAGAACTCAGCTCCAGGGAAGGATGATATTTGTTACATAATGATAAAGCATCTAAGTGAGGAGGGACTCCAAAAGATACTTGCACTATATAACAAGGTGTGGGAAGAAGGGCGAATACCGGAGAGGTGGAAGGAAGCAATCATTGTGCCTATTAGGAAACCAGGGAAAGATGCAAGTAATCCAGTAAATTATAGACCTATAGCTTTAACAGCACACATGTGTAAACTGATGGAAAGAATGGTAAATGAAAGATTAATGCATCTAATGGAAAAAAACGGTATAGTGGCTAATTATCAGAGTGGTTTTAGAAAAGGGAGAGGTACTAATGATCCAGTTCTGTGCTTGGAAGATGATATAAGGAAAGCACAAGTTAAAAAAGAATCTGTAGTTACCGTATTTTTTGATGTAGAGAAGGCATATGTTGTGGAGAGAAGGTCTTCTAATAAAGCTGCATTTAATGGGAGTAGGAGGAAATATTTTTAACTGGATAATGGATTTTCTTAACGGTAGAAGTATCCAAGTTAAAATAGGGTCAGACATCTCTAGTAAATGTGTAGTCGAGAATGGAACTCCCCAAGGAAGTGCGATAAGCCCGATCCTATTCTCAATCATGATCAATGATATATTTGCAAACATTCAACCAGAGATGGGGCGATCGCTCTTTGCAGATGATGGCAGCCTATGGAGAAAGGGGAAGAATATAGATTTTATCGTGGAAAAAATGCAGCAAGGGATAGCTTAGGTGGAAGAGTGGGGAGTGAAATGGGGTTTTAAATTCTCTATAGAGAAGACAAAGACAATGGTTTTCACAAGGAAGAAAATTAAAGAGGATGTCCAGTTAAAACTATACGGCAACAATTTGGAATGAGTAAAAGATTTCCGTTTCCTGGGAGTCCATTTTGACTCCAGATTAACATGGAGGGTCCACATTACAAAAATAATTGGAAAATGCAAAAAAGCCATCAATGTAATGAGATGCTTAGCAGGTTTAGAGTGGGGAGCAGATATATTATCTCTTAAACATATCTATGTATCACTGATCAGATCCAGACTAGAGTATGGCAGTATAGCTTATGGATCAGCATCTAAGTCAGTGTTGTCCGAGTTGGACAAAGTCCAAGCGGAAGCTCTAAGAATCTGTATAGGAGGTGTGCGGACGTCACCTGTATGTGCACTACAGGCGGAAACTGGGGAGATGCCGTTGAGACTGCGCCGCAGAGAACTAATGGCTAATTACTGGCTAAGCCTTAAGGGTCATGGAGAGAACCACCCAACAAAACAGATAGTACAGGAGTGCTGGGAGAGAGGGGTGGCTCAGTCTGGAAGCTTCGGCTGGGTTGGAGGAGGTGTGGCAAGGGACATGGAAGTAGAGGACAAAGAGTTCTGCCCTGCAGTATTGTGGCCATCTGTCCCAATATGGTTACTGAACATCCCAAAAGTTGATCTGGAGATATGGGAGGCAAAAAGGAGGGAAAAAAATTCGGACCTAAAAACAGAATACCATAACCATATATATAATAGATACAGGGAACACCTCTTAATTTTCACAGATGGATCAAAGGACCCAGTAGCTGAAACAACAGGGGCAGCTGTGGTAGTGCAAGGGATGAATGTTGAAATTTGCAAAAGAACAAATAACTATTTGGCAGTGTATAGGGTGATTTCACGAAAGGTCACTGGAGCGTAAATCCCCACTCACGTGACCGAAAATTTTAACTGGGGGACAAGCGTCACTTCCGGTACATGTTAGTGGATGGGAAAACACGCACTTTCACACCCGTTAAAAACATCGAAAACGGCCAGGTTTTGAGCTGCAATTAAGTGAGCCAGTCGGGGTGACCATGAGGAACAGCTACCTAAATTTACAGTCCAAAAAAAAGATAGAAACTAAGGTAAATACAAGAGGGAGCTGAAGGGGCAAAATAAGCGGAAGTGCTAGCGGACATTTCTCGTGGAGATTTAAAGATCCAAAATATCGGGAATTATCGCGTTTGCTCGCTGCATTTCATCAAAAGTAAGGCATTATTGACTTTGTTATCTTTATTCATTTGTTAGATGAAAAGTATTAAAAGTTAGAAATCCTTCAGTAAAATTGCAAAATCGCCCATGGTTCTCGGATGGGTTTTAACATGCAAAATGAAAACGCTTCTGAAGCTCCATTTACCATTTAAATAATCGTAAACTCTCAATGCGTTTGGAAATCAATTTTACTCAGATGCAAGCTAAGGAATGGAATAATTCTCAGCTGTTGGACAAAATCAGGAGATTTTATTATTTGCCAGAATATATTTCTCAATGTTTCTTGTTTAAAGCCTGCACAGTAGTTTGGGTGATTGTGCAGGCTTTAAACAAGAAACATTGAGAAATATATTCTGGCAAATAATAAAATGTCCTAATTTTGTCCAACAGCTGAGAATTATCCCATTCCTTAGCTTGCATCTGAGTAAAATTGATTTCCAAACGCATTGAGAGTTTACGATTATTTAAATGGTAAATGGAGCTTCAGAAGCGTTTTCATTTTGCATGTTAAAACCCATCCGAGAACCATGGGCGATTTTGCAATTTTATTGAAGGATTTCTAACTTTTAATACTTTTCATCTAACAAATGAATAAAGATAACAAAGTCAATAATGCCTTACTTTTGATGAAATGCAGCGAGCAAACGCGATAATTCCCGATATTTTGGATCTTTAAATCTCCACGAGAAATGTCCGCTAGCACTTCCGCTTATTTTGCCCCTTCAGCTCCCTCTTGTATTTACCTTAGTTTCTATCTTTTTTTGGACTGTAAATTTAGGTAGCTGTTCCTCACGGTCACCCCGACTGGCTCACTTAATTGCAGCTCAAAACCTGGCCGTTTTCGATGTTTTTAACGGGTGTGAAAGTGCGTGTTTTCCCATCCACTAACATGTACCGGAAGTGACGCTTGTCCCCCAATTAAAATTTTCGGTCATGTGAGTGGGGATTTACGCTCCAGTGACCTTTCGTGAAATCACCCTATACAGTGGAACTGTATGCTATTTTTATGGCAGTTCGGTGGATAGAACAGGTGCAACCATGCAAAGTATTAATATGTAGCGACTCATTGTCTGCAATCCAGAGTATTGGGTCTGGTGCATCCCATAGGCGGCCTGACCTAGTGTATGAAATTCTACTACTATTAAGCCAAGTAACAAGGAAGGGCAGTGACATGACTTTGTTGTGGGTCCCAGCACACATTGGTGTGCTAGGAAATGGAAAAAGTGGATAAATTAGCAAAAGAGGCCGTTAAAAAAGAGAACATAGAGGTAAACCTGCAATTATCCAAATCTGAAGGAAGACACATTGTGTGGAAGAAAATAAATCAGGAATGGCAACAATACTGGGAACAGGAGACAAAGGGGAGACACCTCTATTCGCTACAAAATAGAGTGGGCATTACAGCAAGAAGAGGGGGGAACAGGAGAGAACAGGTAGTATTAGCAAGATTAAGGATAGGACATACTCACCTGAACAGCACATTAAAAATATTGGGAAAACACCCTACTGGGATGTGTGAGGAATGCCATCAGCCGGAAACAGTTCAGCATGCTCTAGTTGCATGTAGAAGTTATGAAACAGAAAGAAGAGTTTTGATCAGTGAAATGAAGAAAATTGGAATGACAGATATATCAGAAAAGAACATTCTAGAGTATGGAGGGGAAGGAAAAGGAGTAAAGGTGTTGTTTAATTTCTTGAGGGCCTCTGGCCTTATAAAAAGGATATAATGTAAAGACATGAGGACTGTGGAGTGAAGCCAGAAGGTGGCAGCAATGCAACATTGTGGATGCCGGCTGCCGTAAAACTCCAAAGAAGAAGAAGAAGAAGACAGGCTGCCATCAATGCGGTGCCCCTGAGCCCGTTTGCTTGTCAGTTGAAGGTGTCTGAAGACCCGGGACGTCGCCTGTTCATCTCCCTCCGCAGATGCTGCCCGACCCGCTGAGTCACTTCGGTTTAAGCTCGGACGGCTGGGAGAGTAGGGGGAAACTGAGGGCTTGCTTTACCGCTCCGACACGGACACGTCCTCTGGTCGATGGCGGCTGCCGCCTATGTCAGGGTAGGGGTGGCTTTTCCCGCCCGCTCCTCCGCGCCTGCGCACTGTCTCCCTCGCTCTCTCTCCAACCACCCGGCCGTTGGCGGAGGGGCGGGAAACGGCCGCGCAGGCGCACTGGGAGGCGCCGGCGGCAGTTTGCCCGGCCCGCGCGTGCCCGCCGTCAAATGGAAGGGAGCGCGCGGGGCGCGGGCAGGGCGCGTGTGAGCCGCCGACGCTCGAGCTGCCAACTCGCCCCTGAGAGGAGGCGGCAGCGGCAGCCGGGTGAGTAACGGCGGCGGCGCGCTGTCATCGCCACGGACAACGTGGAAAAATGTCTGGAAATTGGACTTTCGGACTACTATATGTGTGCTAAGTCCCAACATGGGTTACAAACATGGGTAAAGATCCATTGCAGAAACGCTCAAGGAACCAGTGTAAGGAACTGGAAGATGCTGCCTCATTGCTGCTCTGACTGACCACAGGGAAGTGAGTCAGCATTTAAAGACGTCTTCCCTGTGAGACAGGCAGCCACACCATAAAGTTGCTGCAGAGGGGGCAAAACATAATGAAGAAGGCAAGGCACTGCCCAGTGTATCCAGCCTCCGCTTCCACATGGTGGTCTGGCTTCATTCATTCCTAAACCCTGCAAGTTCTGTCTGTCCTGGGCATCTGATCAACAGTCTCAAAGGAAAAGGATCCACAGTGCTGAACATGCCTGGCTTTGTCCTGCCCCACCTCTCTTCCAGCTTTCTGGAATCAGAGGAAGGGTCCCGTCCCGAAACGTCATCTATCCATGTTCTCCAGAGATGCTGCCTGATCCGCTGAGTTACTCCAGCACTTTGTGTCTTTTTCTGTAAATCAGCATCTGGAAGCCCTTGTGTTTACACTGTTATGCTGCAGGCATGCTGTGCGCTAACGTGAATGCAGACATGTTCATTGTCATCTCAGTCCTGAACTCCCGCATTGTCTCCTTGGTTCTTTCTTTTGATTGAACAGCAGGAGCGATGGTTTTCCTCATCAATGCTCCATTTTCAGGAAGTGTAGGAAATGTGCACTGTATAACCCATGATGTCAGCATGGAAGTGCAAGAGTCACTTTGCCCACAAGCAATGGAAAGTGATCGCTAACCTGATTTAAAATGTTGAAAGTAGTCCAATTTCTATGTAAAACCCTTCAAATCATGCTTCTACATTTTATCCAGAATTCCTTCTAGTTTCCATAAAGATAATTTTTGAAGAATCCTTAAATTAATTGATTGAGCAATGGATTGAAAGATACAGCATGGAAACAGGACTTTTCAGCCCACCAAGTCCATGCTGACCATCAAGCACCCATTCACGCTAGTTCCAAGTTATCCCACTTTCGCATCTACTCCCTGCGTACTGGGCCAATTTACAGAGGTCAATTAACCCTTTGGGGTGTAGAGGTGTCAAGGGTTAAGGGGAGAAGGCAGGAGAATGGGATTGAGAGGAAAGATAGATCGATAATGATAGAATGGCAGAGTAGACTCAATGGGCCAAACGGCCTACCTCTGCTCTTATGATTTATGAACTTACGAAACCGGAGCACCCAGAGGAAATCCACTCAGTTACAGGGAGAACATACAAACTCCACACAAACAGCATTCAAGTTTAGGATCATACACAGTTCCCTGGCACTTTGAGGCAACAGCTCTACCAGCTGCACCACTATGCCACTCCTTTTTTAAGAAAACCATGGTTATGGGAATGGGAATTGTGTGGCCAGTTCTACAAACGTGTTGTGCACAAATTGGCTGTCACATTCCTTACATTAATAAAGTGACCACATTTAAAAGGATTTTATAGACAATTACTCCCTTGGTCTGAAATGATGAAAAGCATTTCTAAAATGCTAGTGAGCTAGAATTTCTTGAAATCTTTACAAGATGTTGTTAAAGTCCTTCATTGCCGATTTTGCTGGATCTCAGTCCAACCTGCAATATTTTGTAGCATCGCCAATGAGCACTTACTGGCCATGCACAATAAAATTAATGCAATGTTATATCAGCATTTAGATTTTTAGAAATTATACTGTGTATAGATTTTTTTTAAATATTTTTACTTTCAGTGCAACTAAATATAATATGCCAGTGCCTTTTTATTGAAAGACTGGCATATACTCCATTCATCCTTTCTTTTAAAAATCATATATTTAAAAAACAATTGCTTGAGTTGGTCTGTCTAAAATGCTAATTCTGAAGGCTGAGGATGGGTTGAGGATTTGAATGGATGTGCAGGTAAGTGTGTCACTGATATCAGTGCCTGCAGAGTGCATTGGATAGTTGCAGATGAACTTCAACTGAAGGTCTTCAGCTCTTCACCCAATGAAGTGACTAGAGAAGAGCACATAACCAGGACTTTATTCAAGCAGAACAATTTGGAACTTGTGAAGAAACTGCAAATAAAAAAACATTTCATTTTTTAAGGAAGAACTTGCTACGAATGTTTCCATTGAAAAGGGTATGATTTTTACTGGGAGGAAATTTGGCGACCAACGAAAATGGGTTTACAGTAATTTGCTTGAGAGCTAGTGGGAGAGGAAGACAATTTGTTTTACACATCCATTTATTTTGATTTTAATGCTCCACCAGAAAGATTAGTGGAAATCACTTCAATTGTAACTTTTTATAGGATTGGGTTATATATTTGAAAGGAAATTTTGCAGAATGATTGCAGAACAGATTGTGGAAATGTCAACAATTCTTGTTGGATTTCTAATATTGGTTGAGCAGTAATCCATTCCAATTAAAATTGGGAATACTAAAGTCATTATCTTCAGTCTTTGCGTAAGCACTGACTCCATTTCTCTTTATGACAAATGTCTGAAGCTGAAACATGCTTTTGCCAACACCATCATATCTGATACAAGATGCATTTCTGACAACTTACATATGATACCACTTCTTTCCACCTCTAAAACATAACTTGCTCTTTTTCCATGAGTCATCAGCTACTGAAACCTTATCCCTGACTTTATCCGCTGCAATTTTTTGCAATTCAAAACTCTCAGACTGTCCTAATTTTTACTAAGTTCCATTCACCCATTATTCTTGTATTCTCTAATACAATTCTCTATTCTCTAACGCTTCCACTTAAGCGTTGAGCATATTTTGGTTTTGCAGTTCGTATCCTTGTTCGAAACCCCTCCATGGTGATGTCTCTCCCATTCTAATTATCTTGCCCTTTATTATACACTGACCTCTACATCCCAACCCTTCCAATGATGGGAAATATGTACCTGTCACATTTCCCCTCAATCTTCGTTTGCATTAGCAAACATATTTGAATTAGCCATTTATCTGGATATTAAAGCAGATGACCAAATAATTCAGTTTTAAGGAGGAAGGTGAGGTAGATACCATTGAAATGTAGGTAGGGCCTTGTAACTTATCCAGACAATAAATGATAGAATTGGATATTTTCAAGAAGCCAGAATTGCAGAAACAGAATTATCTCTCTCTTTACATCCATCACTATCCCTTCCTCCCTGGTATGTCTTTCTATATAATTCTTGCTCTCTTTTATATAACCAGCATCTTTCATTTCTGTCTCCATACACATTCCTTACCAGTTTGACGAAGGGTCCTGACCCGAAACATTGCTAATCAATTCCTTCCAGAGATGCTGCCTGACCCACTGAGTTACTCCAGCACTTTGTGTTTTGCTCAAGTTCTTTGTGTCTCCTTGCCTTTCCTTCTAGGGTTATATTTGCAAATGTACTAAGGTACGAAAAGCATGCCAACTTGGTAATGTAAGAAACTGTTATACTCTGGATATCAAGACATATAAATATCCCATTTGCACATTTTTACCCATAATTTGCCATCGCTGCTGGCAAATTCATTTCACTGCACCTTCGGGTGCATGTGACGAATAAAATTGACTTTGGCATAACTAAGACAAATTCTGATTATAGCGCAACTTGTTTTTCTATTATGCTGTTTACTTACAGGAAAACGTGGTCTGGAGATATATGCCTTCAAGTAAAAAAGTCTTCGTCGAAACTCCAGCACAGTTTCTTGCTTATTATAACCCCACTTTGAAGAGTTAATATAGCCGAGAGAAGAGAGAATTCCCTGAATTCCAACCATATCACATTCATATGAAGAAAGCCATGAACAAATGCTTCCAGGATTTCCGAACATTTGATGACTACTTATCAACTTTGAAAATTATCACTCCTAAATAGGTAGCAGTGTTGAATCGTAATTCCCCCCCCTCCCCATCTTAGGTATAATGGCATCAGAAAGATGAAATAGCAGCAACTCGTGCTTAGAAAATTCAAGGATTTGATCATCTAACAACATAATGACATTTGTTCAGTTTAAAGTGAGCTGTACAGAGTGAAATCAATCCAAGGTTTCCATTATGGGAGGATGGTGCTAACATCGATCAATAAACATTGGAAACCACATGAATGGAGTATAATAATTTGGATACAATGAGTCCAAGTACAAAAACAGGAAATCAAAAGTTTTGCATCAGCGATTATACAGATTTAGTAATGAAGAACTGAAATGAGTCTCCAGGAAACTGATCTTGTGGAGCATGCTTGGTACTTACATTACAAACTAGAACAATTCTTCCTCCTTGTCTGAGATAACAATGTTAATGCAGAGGTATTTTTGCAATATCAACAACTACTTGTAATCCAATGGTCCCCTGCTTGTGTTTTTAATGTCAGTGATCTATCTATAAATGGATGGAATAATCCAAATTGAAACACGGAAGGGCTCATCTTCAGGGTGTCTGGATACAGCTATTGGTTTTGGCTCGATAGTATCATTCTTAATGGAAAGTCAGCAGGCTCTGGATTTAACCTCCACTGCAGGTACTTGAACGTGATTCAGCGCAATGTTGAGATACTGCTGAAATGTTGGGCAATGTGGTCGAGATAATAAACTAGAGCCATATTTATTCTTTCAGGAGATATAAGTTTATGAAACTAGCCTTTGCCAATATTCATCCCATTATCATAAATTAAATGAATCGTGACCATTTATCTCATCGCTGTTTGATTTTACTTTGCATAACTTGCCTAGCCTGTTTACATCATCAAAATGACTATACTTCAAAAGCTCTTCAGTATTTTAGATTCCTAGATATCCTGTGTGTGAAGGGTTTACTGGGCCAGAAGTTGCTCTGACTGTCAGAACATGAGATATAAATATTCAAAGATAGTGTAAAGATTTTATTTTGTTATTTGTGTTTTGCAATACAAAATCTAGGAACTCTTTAAATTATTGAAAATATAATAAAACAAATAACTTAATAAAAATCATCTTCTCTGAGCCTGTAATAAAAATCATTTCTCTGAGCCTATTTTCCATACAGTCCTACACACTAAAAGAAATCTGTGGGGTTGTGGATCCTGCACCAGTGCTAAAATAGGCTGCTGGACCATAGGGGGTAGGAGGAGGCATCCAGTAACAAAGAGCACTGCAGTGCATGCACTACCTTTTCTTGCCAAGTAAGTTTGATAATCCTAGCGTTTAATATGTCCAATGGCCCCTCAAGCCTGTTACCATACTCAACATGATGATTATTCTCATTACTGCCCTCAACATAATTTTTCTGCCTGATTCCCATAACCTTCGATTTCCTGGCAGGTCAGGAATCTATCTCAAATATATTTAATGACTTAGTACCTCTGTTCTCTGCTGTATAGAATTCCAAAGATTCACAAGCTACTGAGAGAAGATATTCCTCTTCATCTAAATCTTAACAGGTCACCCTGTATCCTGAGGCAATTCCCCATAGAAGAAGATTCCCCACCCTTGGGCGTATTCTCAGAGAATCTATTCTGAATCTATTCCCCTTCAGAGTCTCATTCCTTCCAGAAATATATTTTCATCTGGCATTATGTCTCCTTTCCGATAATATTGAACCTACATTGGTATCCGAGACTTAGGTTTCACATGACTCTTGCAGCATGTTGGCAATGTGGTTAGTGAATGTCTCCAATTTTCCACCTGATTCTACATGGAGAAGACTTGCTTGTCACAGCCTGCACAGAGATCCTTGATTAGCAATCATAGATCTTTCAAGGATTGAACCCCTGTGATGTTGCTCATGAGGACTTTCAAACAAAGGGTGTCACTTTTACCAATTCCCCTTCCCTGAATGCATTCTAGATATTGCTGCCTGCAGGCATGGGTTGCTTCAGTTGTGAGAAGTTACAAATGTAATTAAATATTGTGCAATCTTTAGCAAACAGCATCCCTGCCCTCCAACTCTACGCCTCCTTTTTCCTTTCTTCTCCCCGCCCCCCATCAATCTGAAGAAGGGTTTTGGCCCGAAACGTTGCCTCTTTCCTTCGCTCCATAGATGCTGCTGCACCCGCTGAGTTTCTCCAGCATTTTTGTGTACCTTCGATTTTCCAGTATCTGCCGTTCCTTCTTAAACACTGCAAAATCTCCTCAAGGTATGCCTACTTTGAAGAAGTTCTCCTCCTCTCTCTGGAGAAAGTTTCACAACCTCCTCTCTAACTGCCCCCCCCTGTGATCCCCCCTGCCCTCCAACTCTACGCCTCCTTTTTCCTTACTTCTCCACGCCCCCCCACCCCCTGTAAAGAAATGTTATCAACACAATGTGACTTTACTTCTTTTATTCATACTGTGGCATTACAGAGAGCACTAGCTGTACGTGGTCTGTCACGGAAACTAGAGAGCGATATGTGGGTGGGGAGGTTGTAATGATATGGGGAGTGGTTAGTAGTGATGAGGTAACTATATTAAGGGTCACATGCATATATCATCTACATCCTTCCCCTTGGAAATGAAAGACAAACAAAGTAGTGACAGGACGACCACGTCTCATGCGCTAGAAATGGTTAAGCAAAATCGCCATAGCGGACAGGCGGCTTGACAACACGTCCCGACCGGGTTCGCATCTCGCCATCTCCCCTCCCTGCAGGAACAAGTGGAGGCAGTACGGCAACAGGTGCAGACGGCCGAACTGGAACAGGGGAGCCGGGAGGGGACGGAGAAGACAAGGGCAGAAGGGCATGAGGGGATGCGGGGCTCGCAGTGGACTGCGCGCGGGCAGGCGAGGGAGGGTGAACCGGAGGAGGATCGGACGGATAGAGCTGGGAGGGTAGAGACCGTGGCATGCGAGGAGCGATGGGCCGAGCATCGCCTGGAGGCTGAAATTGCAGCGGGGGAGCAAAAGGATCTGCGGGTGGTGGTCGCGGCTCGCAGATGTTGGCGGAACCAGCGGTAGATGGTTCCTGCATGGTCGAAGAGATAGGACCGAGGCGACCCAGCAGAGGCGACTACGGTAGTGAGCCGGGAGTGACCGGTGGGGGTCTGCATGCGGACAACCTGACCGGGGAAAGGGGGCGGCAGGACTTGTCATGGGAACGTTTCTGGACATCGCGCTTAAAGGCAATGCGCTCCTGAACAGCAGCGGGCTTGAGGACAGAGGGGATGAGTGAGCGCTGGGCCACCGGGATCGGAGGTCTGGTAGTGCGAGACATGGGCCGCTGAGCAGGGGAACCCATGGCAGGGTCACGGGATATGTTGCGAAGGTTGAGGAGGGCTAGAAAGAAGTCAGAGTTGGACAAACGACATTGTTCCAGTAAGTTCTTTGCACTGCGAACGGCACGCTCGGCCAGACCGTTGCTTTGCGGGTACTCCGGGCTGCTGGTGAAGTGGCGGAAGTTCCAGCTGGTTGCGAAAGCCCTAAACTCGGAGCTCGTGAATTGGCTGCCGTTGTCCGACTGCAGGCTGGCCGGGGTGCCAAAGGTAGAGAAATGGCGGCGCAGCTTATCGACAACGGCCGAAGAGGTGAGGGAATGCAGCTGGTCTACCTCGAACCAGTTGGAGTAGGAGTCGACAAGTACCAGGAAGTGTTTGCCTCGCCACTCGAAAATGTCAGTGGCAACCGCCATCCAGGGCAGTTCGGGTGCAGGCTGCTGCAGAAGCGGCTGTCGTTGCTGGTGGGGGGCGAGGCTGTTGCAGGTGGAACACGAGGAGACCCTCTCCCGGATGTATTGAGCCATACCAGGCCAGTAGAACTGGCTCTGGGCATGAGACAAGGTGGCTTCGGCCCCAGGATGACCCTTATGAGCGGCCTGAAAATAGTGGTCGTGCAGAGCAGCAGGCACTACCACCTTGTGTCCTTTCACGACCACGCCGTCATGGAGTACGAGCTCATCACGGACCAGGAAGTAGGGCACGGCGCCAGCCGGCAGAGCGGAACGATGGTTGGGCCAGCCCTGCTGGATGATGGCAGCAAGCTGTTGCAGGGCAGGATCATCGGCAGTGTGCTCGACCAGGGACTTCATCTGCTGTTCTGACACCATGTAAAGATTTGTTATCAACACACTGACTTTACTTCTTTTATTCATACTGTGGCATTACAGAGAGCACTAGCTGTACGTGGTCTGTCATGGAAACTAGAGAGCGATATGTGGGTGGGGAGGTTGTAATTATACTTGTGATATGGGGAGTGGTTAGTAGTGATGAGGTAACTATATTAAGGGTCACATGCATATATGATCTACACCCCCCATCAGTCTGAAGAAAGGTTTTGGCCCGAAACGTTGCCTATTTCCTTCGCTCCATAGATGCTTCTGCACCCGCTGAGTTTCTCCAGCATTTTTGTGTAACATCACTTGTAATCTTGTCATGGAATAAAGGTCAGTGTTAAACCAGCTGAATTGGCTGGTGCCAGGACATGCCCTTAGGAACTGGTACAACATCTGTAAATATCTTCCTATGTGCCGTTTGACTCCAAACATTGGAGTTTTATTCCTTTGATTCTATTGACCACAATTTTATCAGGATTCCTTGATGCAACACTCAAGTCAAATATTGCTATTATGCCAAATGCAAACACTCCCAATTCACCTTTAGAATTCAGCTCTTTGGCTCACATTTGCACCAAAGCTGTGATCAGGCCTGGAGTTGTGCAGTCCTGGTGAAACCTGAATTGGGCATTGTGAATAGGTTATTGGCAAGTGAATAACACTTGATAGTAATGTTGAAGATATCTTTCCTCACTTGGCTAATGATTGAGCATAGTTTAAATAGGTGATAATTAGCCAGATTGAAATTGACTTGCTTCTTCTCAAAAGGACACATTGTTATTAGTCAACAATATTGTGTTAGGTCAACATTGTTGGGAAGGTGCCAGCGTTGTAACTATGCTAAAGCACTACTTGTTCAAGAGCACGTCTTCATTGTTGCATCTGAAATATTGTCTAGTTCTGTAGCCTTTTCTGTGAATCTAAGTGGCCAAAAACTGGCTTCTACAATAGTGGGGAATCTCAGTGGGAAGCTGAGATGATTCATCTATTTGGCACAACTGACTGATCATAGTTGTTAATGCATGTCATCCACTCCATTTAGATTGATCTTTACCACTTATCAGCACGTACACCACAAACTTTAAGGATGGGAATATTCTTTGGAGCTGCCACCTCCTGTTAGCTGTTTGATTGTTCACCACAATTCATAACTGACTGTGGTAGAATGGCAGATCTTCAATCTGCCCCTTTGGTTGTTTGACTCTATTTATTATACTAAACTAAGTGGGACTCGTTGGGTCCCATGTTCAAATGGGAGGGCTGGTCCCCCAACACAATATTCCACCTCTCCACCAATTCCAATATTGGTGGCCAGTGGGAGGAGGGGCTGAAGGGACTGGTTTCCAGAGGGCTAATATGAACATTGTGGGCCGAATAGATTCTTGGGCTGGCAGCTCAGTCACTCAAGCCTGGCGTGCTGGCAGCTCACTCGCTCACAGCTGGTGGGCTGGCAGTTGACACGGCTAATCCTTGAAATTCCATTTCAAGCAGGGTGTAAGGCCACCAAATTCAAGTGCAGTTTTCTTCCACTTCAAGCAAGGTGCAAGGCCACCAAATTCAAGTGCAGTTTCCTACCACTTCAAGCAGGGTGCAAGGCCACCAAATTCAAGTGCAGTTTCATACATTTCAAGCAGGGTGCAAGGCCACCAAATTCAAGTGCAGTTTCATGCCATTTCAAGGAGGGTGCAAGGCTACCAAATTGAAATGCAGTTTCATACCATTTCAAATCAGGGTGCACGGCCACCAAATTCAAATGCAGTTTCACACCATTTCAAGCAGGATGCAAGGCCACCAAATTCAAGTGCAGTTTCATACAATTTCAAGCAGGGTGCAAGGCCACCAAATTTCAGTTGGTTCACAGTTCAGACAGAGAGTCGTGACCTCTCTCTCCCCCACCTTACAGAAACTGAGCCACGCCCATACTTCCGGGTTTATTGTCCCTCTCCCTCCCACCAGAAGGGGCGTGGCCTTCAAGGCGTGATTGACAGGAGAGAGAATCTCAACATTTTTTAAACACTAATAACTCATTTTTGGGAGGAGCTGATTACAATGAGGAGCTCATTGTAGACTTCAGAAGGTCTTGGGGCGGCACGCACACCCACATCCATATTAACGGGACGGAGGTGGAACGTGTCTCCAGCTTCAGGTTTTTGGGGGTCAACATCTCCGATGACCTCTCTTGGACCCACAATACCTCAACACTGGTCAAGAAGGCTCACCAGCATCTCTTCTTCCTGAGGAGACTAAGAAGGTCCATCTGTCTCAGATTCTGGTGAACTTCTACGGCTGCACCAATGAGAGCATCCTTACCAACTGTATCACAGTATGGTATGGCAACTGCTCTGTCTCCGACCGGAAAGCACTGCAGAGGGTGGTGAAAACTGCCCAACGCATCACCGTTCCTCACTCCCCTCCATTGAGTCTGTCCAAAGCAAGCAATGTCTGCGAAGGGCGCACAGCATCGTCAAGGACTGCTCTCACCCCAGCCACAGTCTGTTTACCCTCCTCCCATCCGGGAGGCGTAACAGGTCTCTCCGTTGCCGGACCAGCAGGTCCAGGAACAGCTTCTTCCCTGCGACTGATACATTACTTAACTCTGCACCCCGGTGATTGCCAGTCACACCCCCCTACCCCCCCCCCCCCCCCCCAAGCACTCCTTCCCCCAGATAAATTGCACTACTACAACTGTATGTACGTATATATATATATTTATTGCTCATATTCTATGTTCGCTCTTCTGGGGAGATGCTAACTGCATTTCGTTGTCTCTGTACTGTACACTGCGCAATGACAAAGTTTGAATCTGAATCTGAATTTTTCATCGATGAGAAAAATCCTCTGCACCTGATGAGCGGAGGGGGACTCTCAGTAAGATGGCCAAAAATCACTGCCATAAGTGGTAGCATTTTTTCTAAAATCAATATACAGTGCAAACAGGAAGTGGTCGTTTACTTTTAATTATAAGCTTTTTGAAACCAACCACCACCACCACATTTGCTTAGCTTTATCAAACAAACCAACCACCAGCACATTTGCTTTGCTTTTTCAAACCAACCAACCACCACATTTGCTTTGCTTTTTCAAACTAACCAACCACCACATTTGCTTTGTTTTTTCAAACCAATCAACCACTACTGCATTTGCTTTGCTTTTACAAACCAACCACCAGCACATTTGCTTTGCTTTTTCAAACCAACCAACCAACCACCACCACATTTGCTTTGCTTTTTCAAACCAACCATCCACCACCGCATTTGCTTTGCTTTTTCAAACCACATTAAGGGCACTGACAGGTCAGTAAAACCACTCACAGTTTAGTAGACATGTGTTCAATGTTATTCACAGCTCGGACTGAGAAGCGTGACCTCTCGCTCCCCCATCTTGCAGAGACTGAGGCAGTCCACACTTCCGGGTTTTATAGTCCCTCCCCATCCCACCAGAAGGGGCGTGGCCTTTATGGCGTTATTGACAGGAGAGGGAATCTCAACATTTTTTTAACATTAATAAGTCTTTTATTTTTCATCGATGGGAAAAATCCTTTAGTCATGCCCAGCTGAGTGGGACTCTGAGTAAGATGGCCAAAAATCACAGCCGTAAGTGGTAGCGTTCTTTCTAAAATCAATATGCAGTGCAAACAGGAAGTGGTCAAGCTTTTAGTTTTAATTATATAGATGCTGTAAAAAAAGCATGCAGTCCTCTGTTGAAGCTCGGCGAGGTTGCCAATTTTAGGTATTTGTCCTAGAATATTCTTCTGCACTCCTCTTGAACAGGTGTTGAACCCCAACTTGATAGTAATGGTAGAGGGAAGATCTGGGATGTAAGGTTACAGATTTTGGCGGTTTACATTTCTGCTGCTGCAGATTGTCCACAGTGCTACAAGGATGCTCATTTCAGCACTTCCAGATCTGCACTGATTCTGTACCACTTACCAGGAATGTTATGCCACAAATAAGATGAAGGATGTCTTTGGTGTGAAGAAGGGAGTCTCTCTTCACAAGGATAGTATGGGGATTACATCAGCTGATGTTATCATGAAGCAAGCCATCCGCTACGTTTAGATTGTTGTGATCAAAGTAACTTTACCACGCATGTTGGTTTACTCATCGGACCAGCATGTGGTGGTATTACCAAGCAGCATTTGATGATGAACGTTGAAGTCCCCCAGTCAAAATATATTCTGTACCCTTTCTTCCAAGTGTTGTTAATCATTTCACATACAAGGAATTTGCCTTGGTGCTCCGCCCACAAATGACAACGACATACAGTGACAGTTAGGAATGACACATAAAACATTAAACATTAATAATAAAACATTATTGATTAAACATGTGAATTAAGTAAAAGAGCAAAAGGAGGCTACAGATTTTTGGTTATTGAGTAGAGCTACTACTCGTGGAAAAAATGTCTGGCTGTGGCAGTTTTGACAGTCCCGAGTCGCCTTCCAGAGGAAAGTGATTCAAAGAGTTTGTGGCCAGGGTGAGAAGGGTCAGAGATGATCTTACCCGCTTGCTTCCTGGCCTCTGCAGTGTACAGTTCATCAATCGAGGGAAGGTTGCAGCCAATAACCTTCTCAGCTGATCGGACGATTCGCTACAGCCTCCGGATGTCGGGCTTGGTGGCTGAGCCAAACCAGACCATGATGGAGAAGGTGAGGACAGATTCTAAGATGGCCGTATAGAATTGGACCATCCTTGCCTGTGGCTGATTGTGCTTCCTCAGCTGCCGCAGGAAGTACATCCTCTTTTGTGCCTTTTTGACTGGTCGATGGTAGCCTCCCATTTAAGGTCTTTGGAGATGATGGTTCCCAGGAACTTAAAAGACTCCACAGATATGACTGTCATGTTGTTGATGGTGAGTGGGGTGAGGGGAGGGGGGACCTTAGATTAGATTAAATTAAACTTTATTAATCCCCTTATTCAGGGGAAATTCTGATGTCCTTGCAGCACACTAATAAAAATACAACATAGCATTCAAAAAGAAGTTCAACACAAAAACATCCCCCCACAGTGATTCCCACTGTGGGGGAAGGCACAAAGTCCAGTCCCCATCCTCTTGTCCACCCAAAGTCGGGCCTATTGAGGCCTCCACAGTCGCCGCCACGGCGCCCGATGTTCTCGCCGGGTGATGGTGCTCCGGCGTCGGGAGAACCCCCAGCGGCTTGGGGTGCCAGGAACGACCGCCTTCCCACCGGAGACCGCGGCTTCCAAGCCAACAGACCGCGCCGGACGGAGCTCCGCACACTGGCGATCTCAGCAAGAGATCCCAGGCTCCGGGATGTAACGTTCAGCGTCGCAGCTGGCCGCTCCACAGAACCGCGGCTCCACAATGTTCTTATCGGCAGTCCCAGCATACTGGAGTTCCAGCACGGCGACCCAGGAAAGGCATCGCCCGCTCCGCAATAGCGCTCCAGCGCTGCGCCGCCGCCAAAGCCGATGTGTTCTGCGCCACCGCCAAAGCTGATGTTCTGGCCAGGTCCCCTCAGGGAAACGTCGCTCCAGGACCCGCTGGTAGGCCGCAAGGACAGGTCGAAGTCGCTGCTCGGAGGAAGGCAACCCCTCCGACCAGGTAGGGACTCGAAAAGCAGTTTCCCCCTTCCCCCCCACCACCCCCCACACATAAAAAGATTAGGCCCCCTGACTACACACTCAACGTACTAAAAATAATAAAAAAGAAGGGGAAAAAAAACGGACAGCTGCAGGACAGGCAGCCGTTCAGGACAGCGCCTCCTCCGGAAGCTCTCCTAAAGTCTACTATCAATTCCACTGTCTTAAGAGCATTGAGCTCCAGGTTGTTGTGATGGCACCATGCCGCCAGCTGTATCACTTCCTGTCTAGTGGTCAATGCTGATCATTCAAGGACTACTCTTTCCCACCAGTGAATCTGTGCCATGATTATTGTCCATGATTCCCTTCACTTTAAATTCTGATGCTGAATAATGGAAGTTTGAAAATCAGAGTTGATAATAAGAGAAAATTTACAATAGTCCATACCATTGCGAACATTCTATGGTAAGGCGATAGTTTTTGTTTGTGCCAATTACTATTTTAACAATCAATATAATTTTTAAATAAATAATTCACTGTAGTTTCATTTTACTCCTGTGCATCTTTTTAATGTTATGTAGCAATCCAGATTTTATGTTTTTTTTCATGCAGGTAAATAAAATGTCTGAGAAACTGAGGCAGTGCAGGGAAGACCTAGCAGCAGCTCTGGATCGAGCCATGGAGGACAATATTGTATCTCCTATGTTCTCTTCAGACCCTGAGTGGCTTGAATCAGTGAGGTTACTGGAACCAGATAGTGCATTCATTAACCATTCCTTTGCGAGAATGTATCCATCGTTCAGTTCTCCACATCTCACCCAACCAGTTCTCCAAGTATTACCTGAGAGAGGACCATATTACTGTGTGCCAGCAGAACTTGCGTTGATGGATTGCAATAATATTTCATTCAAAGTAAAGCGGCTTGTCTTTGGAAATGCAGAAAGCTTTGTCATGAATACCAATATTCCAGTGCGAGATGGTCCCTTTGAGAATTGTTGTGAGAGCACGGACAATTTTTCACAAGAATATATCAGGTACTTAATAACATCTACAAACTCTAACTTTCTGTCGCCATGTATATGACTTCCTTTAAATATTGCTCCTTGCATGCAGAAAGACGTCTCAAATCGATCTTGAAGGGGAAAAGGCAAACAAAAACAAAATAACTAGTTAAAAAAATGAAAGATTCTGCTGGGGAGGTCTTTGAGAGTGAGGGAGCTGACAAGATTTATAAATATATCTTAGATGATTTCAGTGGGCACAATTATAGTAAGTAATAGATGTCACGGAGAAGTGAAGGAAACAATGAGAATGCTGTGTATTGAGGGTCGTATGTGTGTGTGCCAACCGTAAAACAAAAGAAGGAAATAGTGAATGCTAGTTACAATAGGTGAGGAAATTAGGAGATTTGAAAATGGGCTATTGCAAAATCGACATGCTAACGCATGAGTGTAAGAAAAGCTGAGACTCTTCAATCCATAAGTGTCAAGTTTTGCTTTCTTTTTTGTTCTAGCTTTTCAAAAATTGGGATGGGGGTGAGCTGGGACAGAATTGGGGAAAGTCAAACCTTGAAGTGATGAAAGCATGGAGTAGGATTCATCAGTGGAAAGGGTAGACCTGGGCAATATCATGGAGACAAAATAAAGCAAACTTGGTAAGTAGTAGAAAAGTTGAAAACGGAGTCAAATTCATTGCCAATATCTATAAATCAAGATTAAGAGGCCCAAAACTAGACAAAAGACAAACTGAAGGTCCCTAATTTTGCTTTAGTAAAAGGAGATTTTTTTCTCATGCAACACTCATAATCAGAGGAGCAATTTGAAAGTCGTGTCTGCAGTTCCACATGACTGTGAACGATGACATGCTTCCAGTCTGGTTTTGTGGATTCTGGTGTTGCAAATGATGGCAATGTGGGAACCACAGACTCTTCTACAGATGAGGTAGAAAATGGCAGATGGGGATTGATGTTGCTGTGCTCCTTATACTCCTTACACTGGGCTTTGTGTGCACCTGATGCATGGCCTCAGAGTTCTCACCACCATCCCAAATGCTTCTTATTCATCTTGAGTGGTCAATGGTCAGGTTCCCAGTATTTGATGGGGATGGTGCACTTTTAAGAAAACCTTTGATTGCATCTTTTAATATATGTGAGTATGTGTATATATACACACTGAACTTTTATTTTTCTCTCTCTCGTTTATCATATTATTTACAGTGTACTATGTTTACATATTCTGTTGCGCTGCAGCAAGTAAGAATTTAATTGTTCTATCTGGGACATATGACAATAAAACACTCTTGACTCTAATCTTTTTCTCTGTCCTCATCATAGAAATGTACAGCACAAAAAGGTACCCTTTTGGTCCTTCTCATCTATGCTAACCATGATGCCTTTCTACACTAATCCCATTTAATTTCATGAATCTCTGTGCCTTTCCTATCCAAGTACCTATCCATGGTAATTTTCTCCCATGACAGAATTCAGAATAGAGTGTGAATTTTGGAAATCTGGTGCCAGACACACATGTGAACGCTAAGTCCACAATGCTCAGCAATGTTCAAAAGGAAACCATGTAGATAGTTAAAATAGATTAGGATACAGAACACCAGTGATAGCTGTAATTAAATGAGCTAAAGTTAACTGGCAACAAATGGGTCAAATCAGAAGGGAAAAAACGGGAAATTGCAAGATTGGGGAGATGAGGATGAACTGGACAACAGTATGAAGGCCTATAGAGGTTTATTGGATAAAGCACAATGCCATGGTCATTATATAACTTGGGATTTAAATTAGTATAAATTATCAGCATGGTAAAAGTCAAATTTGAAGATGTCAAAAAAGCAGTATTGTTTTGATTAATGTATTTTCCATTTCTCAAAAGTTCCTCACAAGAAACCAACAATTATGCATGTCCAGAAACACAGGGAAATAATCCATCAAACAATTCTTGTGAAGAACTGACAAAGAATCTTCTAGAAGTAATAGGTAATATTGCACAACTACTTATTTGGAAAAAAAACATTTCTTTTGGAACTCGTTTGTTCTCCATTTTAGTTACGGTATCAATATTGGTGTTTGCAACTCTTAAAGTACCCAACCATGTGTTGTGGGGATGGTCAAAGCTATTTTGCCAAAGAAGGGGGAGAGGGAAATAGCAATGAAAAGAAGAAAATGGCACCCAAAGGATAGGAGGAGATAAATAGCACAAGAATAAATAAGAAGTGTTTACGTTAGACTAGCCTAAAAGTGAATATAGAAAGATCTTAAGTTAGTTTGTAGTATATATACATGAACAGAATAAACTTTGTTGCAGGCTCAATTAACATAGAATTAAAGTGTGGCAATGAGAAATATTGTTAAAAGGAGTAAGATTGGGTTTTAAATGTTGCTGAATATGAAGTCCATGTATGTCCCCTCTGATAAAATATTCTGTGCTGCTATTTGAAGCAGTGTTTTATCCCCTTTTGTTTTGACCAATATTTATCTCTCAATTAACATCACTAAAATAAAACATTAATTGTTGTGGGGCTTTGAAACAGCCGCTGAGTTTCCTGCGTTACAATAATGAATAAATGTTTCATTAAAAATATCAGTTGTAAAATATGATGCACAGATCAAATCCAGAGTTGTTTAAAACTATCAAAGTGTTATGGACTTTACTTGAAACATATAAAAATTGCAAAAAGACAGGTGAGTTGACAGTGTTGATATGAGTATAAGTATAATCTAATGGCAATTATGGAGACATGGTTGTAAAGTAACCAGGAGTGGGTGCTCAGTATTTCAGGTTGTAGGATTTCAAAAATGAACAAGCCAATATAGAAATAAAGCAGTTAATCAAAGAAGGTATCAGAGTCATGATATAAAGGCAGTGGATAGTAGTGTAGACTCAGGAGATCATGAATAGCAGGGAAAAGAGGACATATGTGGGTGTAGTCAATCGGCCCCGAAATTGTGTTTTCCCAATAGGGTGGAACATAAATAGGAAAATATCTAGGCCATGTTTGAAGGGAACTGCCGTTGTCATGGGAGATTGTAATCTACATATGACTGGATGAACCAAACTGGCAAAGATATCGTAGATTAATTTATGGAGTGTGTCAGGGATTGCTTACTAGAAAATACGTTACAGAACCTACTCGGGAACAGGCTATTTTAGACTCAGCCATGACAAATGAAGAAGGATTAATAAGAGAACTTGGTTAAAGATTCTAGGAGATAGTGACCAGAATATGTGAGAATTCGAAATGCAGTTTGAGGATGAACACCACAGCACTGGAACCACTATCTTCAACTTAAATAATGGTACGAAGTTGGAAAACTCTAAGGTGTTCAAGGAAAATAAGCTAAATGACAGGTCGGTAGACAAATGATGAAATATATTCAGACAGCTGGTCAGCAGGAGTTCATCCCAATTAGACAGGTATTCCATCAGAAGGAGGTAAAATCTATGGTTAACAAAAGAGATTTAAAGAGATGTTAAATTGAAAAGTAGGGCATACAAAGTGGTAATGATTAATGTAATGAGAACTGGGAAGTGAAAGACTAATCAGCTAAATAAGAAGGGAGAAAAGTGATTTTGAGAGAAAACGTGCATGTAATATTGAAACAAAGAGTCCAGGTATTAGGGACTAGAGCTCAGGAAGGCACTTTGATCAGCATGCACATGTTGGACTGTACTGTATGACTATATTTTATGAGTTTCTGTAGATATATACTGTAAAGAGGAAGGTGGCAGCTAAGGAAGGTGTAGGAGCTCGAGAGAATGAGGATGATGAATTAATAATGGGAAACAAAGAAATGTCAGATATAATAAATCATTCCTATGGAAGACACTTGAAATCTCCTTTAGATAACAAATGGGCTAATTTCAAATAATAGGGAGTAACGTGTAAAGGTCATGGGGATAGAGTATTAGAGAAACTGATGGGGCTAAAGTTGGACAAATAGCCAGGATCTGAACACAGTTTTAAAGGAAGTGGTTGCAAAGATAGTTTTTTTAACTCATTAAATTCCACTTGGGAGAGAGTACATTGGATCAAACTCCTACTCTATCAAACCGCAATGCAGGTCTTCCTTAGATTTCTAATATTTGCTGTGGTTTTAATGTGCAGCACAGAAATAGGCGCTTTGGCCTGCAGAATCCACTCTGACCATCAAATATCTACTTACCCTAATCCTCTTATCCTATTATATACCCATCCCCAACAACTACCCTTAGATTCTACCATTCACCTAGACACTAGAGGCAATTCAGTAGCCAATTAAGCTACCAACCCATAACGTTAGTTAGTTTAGTTTAATGTCACGTGTACGTAGGTACAGTGAAAAGCTTTTGTTGCGTGCTAACCAGTCAACGGAAAGACTATACATAATTACATCGAGCCATCTACAGTGTCATCATCATCATCGGCGGTCACTCGAAACGAGTATGACTGTCCTCTCCTCTCCATAGGGTCGTCTACTTGTGGGTCTGCAGATGCCTGTAGAGGCCGATCCGCGATCCACACACCTTGGTGCAACGTGGGCAGTGGAGACTGGCGGTGGTTGGTAGTCGTCGAACCCCCTTCTCACTCTCCTTACAGTGCTGTTGCTTTGTCTCTGTGACACGGCGTAGATCCATTTTGTGAAGCGCAGCTCCTTCCTGCACAGATTTCCTCCAGGAGCCCCTGCCCAGTGCAATGTGCTCCCAGTTGATTGATGTGATGTGGAATTTCTTCAGACTGTTCTTGAAGATGTCCTTGAAGCGTTTATTTGGCCCGCTGGGGGCTCGCTGACCTTCCTTTAATTGAGAGTACAGGATTTGTTTCGGGAGACGTGTGTTGGACATGCGGATGACATGGCTAGTCCATCGAAGTTGGTGCTGCATTATTGTGGTGGTGATGCTGGTCATGTTGGCTTCCTCCAAAACGCTGATGTTGGTGCGTTTGTCCTCCCAGCTGAACCTCAGAATCTTTCATAAGGATCTTTGATTGTATTGTTCCAGGGCTCTCAAGTGCCTGCTGTAGGTGGTCCATGACTCGGCTCCATACAACAGGGTGGAAAGGACAACGGCTCTGTAGACCAGCAGTTTTGTTTGAGCCTTTAGGTCTCGGTCTTCAAAGACTCTTTTCCTGAGTCTGGCAGGCTGGCACAACTCAGGCGATGGTTGACCTCAGAGTCAATGTCAGCTTTCGAGGAAAGAATGCTGCCAAGGTAGGGGAAGTGGTCAACATTTTCAAGAGTGGTGTCGTCCACTTTTATAGTGGGTTGGGTAGACGGCTGGTTGGGTGGAGGTTGATGTAGGACCTGGTTCGTCTTGATATTTAAGGCTAGGCCCATGGCTGTATGTCTTGCCCTGAAGATCTTCTGCAGAGTGTGCTGCAATGGCACAGTCGTCCGCATACTGAAGCTCCGTGATGGCGGTGTTACTAACTTTGCTCTTGGCTTTCAACCTATTAAGGTTGAAGAGCCCACCGTCAGTTCTGTGACATACAATGACATAGTCAATGAGATGCCACTGTTTGAAGCGTGGGTGTCTCCAAGATGCCCTTAGTTTGTTTTTCTGGAGAAAGAGGGTGTTAGTGATGATCAGGTCGGGCTGAGCACTTTTGCTGAGAAGCAGAGCTCCATTGGAGTTGATGTTCTTGATGCCTTCCTTTCTTATGGTACCCTTCCAGAGGTGTTGGTCCCGGCCGACCCTGGCATTGAAGTCTTCTAGGAGAATAATCTTATCCTCCCTGGGGATATTAGACAGTGTCTCGTCCAAGCAGGCATAGAAGATCTCTTTTACTTCCTCTTCAGAGACTAAAGTAGGGGCATAGGCACTCACAACTGTTGCCATCTGGTTGTTGGCAAGCGCCAGACGGATGGTCATGACACGCTCACTGATTTCCACAGGAAGTTCAGAGAGGTGGCTGATGAGCTGGTTCCTGATGGCAAACCCAACACCATGGGTCCTGGGCTCATCAGCAGCTTTTCCTTTCCAGAAGAAAGTGTAGCCACCCTTCTCCTCCTTCAGTTGTCCTTTGTCTGTCTGCCGGGTTTCAGAAAGGGCAGCTATGTCAATCTGGAATCTTCTCAGTTCTCTTGCGATGATCTGGTCTGTTACTGGTTGCACTATCCATCAATGTGCGTACATTCCATGCTCCAAAGTTCATATTCATATTTCTGTGTTTCTGACTGCATGTGGCAATACCTCTAGACGCGGTAATCCAGTCGGTAAGTTTGAGGCAGGCTATTTTTAGGGCACCTTTTCTAGCCCTTTCCCTAAGTGGGGTGAGCAGAGTGGATCCTAAAGAGGACAGCTCAGTCGTGGGTGCAGCTGCCGAAGGGCTCTTCTGCCTCGTTCCAACGAGGTCAATCCAGCGACTGAATCTAGCACCCACTGCCTGATGTGCCAGGTCATGACTAGGGGCTTCTTGATCTCACAATCCTGCCCCCGTCGCCACTTGCTGATCGTCATAGGACTTAATCCAGGGTGTTAGGTGGATTCCCTATTTGGAGGACGCCTGTGCGTGACTTCGTTTAATGTGGGGAGACTGGTGCACAGACAGTCACCACATGGATCTGGGTCAGGATCCAGTGGCATGGAGTCCAAGATGACCGGAAACCCTTTTCTGCTGCAGCGTTCATCCGCGTTCCCAGTCGTTGTGACGCTCCACGAAAGTGTGCCATCATCCTCCACCTGTTCCACTGTTGAGGTCTTGGTTGGATTGCTCTTTATCAGAGACCTCCCCCTCGACCTTACCTCCATGGGTGGCCCTACCAGGAGCATTGCTCCAGACGGCATCGCTCTCAGGATCTCAGGACCACACAAGCATCTCGACCAAGACAAGGTGACAATCCATGGAGAAAAATCCACAGTGTACAGATATAGGATAATGGGAATAACGTATAGCGCAAAATAAAGTTCAGTGAAATCTGATTAAAGATAGCCCATGGGACTCCAATGTGGTAGATAGTAGCTCAAGACCACTCCCTAGTTTAGTTTAAAGATACAGCGCGGAAACAGGCCCACCGGGTCCGCACTGACCAGCGATCCTCGAAAGATCCAAGAAAGATAGACTTGGCTATCCCTCAGTACAGCACATCAACACTACCCTATACCCGCTAGGGACAATTTACACTTACAGCAAGCCAATTTACCTACATACCTGTACTTTTTTGTAGTGGGACGAAACCAAAGATTTCAGAGAAAACACGCGGTCACGTGAGAATATACAAACTCCGTACAGACAGCACCCATAGTTGGGATTAAACCTGGGTCTCCGGTACTGCAAACGCTGCCAGGCAGCAACTTTACCACTGCACCACCGTGCCGACCTATTGATAGGATGGTTCAGTTGCCTGATAGCAGCTGGGAAGAAACTGCCCCTGAATCTAGAGGTGTGCATTTTCACACTTCTGTACCACTTGCCTGCTGGGAGAGGGAAGAAGAGGGAGTCACTGGGTGAGACTGTTCCTTGATTAGGCAACGTGAAGTGTAGATGGAGTCAATGGAAAAAGGTTGGTTTGTGTGATGGTCTGGGCTACATCAATAACTCTCATTGGATGAAACCCATGCAGTTGCAAAAGAAAATGCAAACCATATAGCATGGAAACCAGATTGGTGGCAATTTAACAAGATGCACCACCTTGCTGCCAATCTAATTATTCTACACAAATTAACCCCTTCAATTTTATATGATTACTTTATACTTAATAACTTCCATTTAAAATTGTGAAATTATTATAGCAATTTGAAAAATTGCTTTGCAGATATTTAAGCAGGCAGCTTTGATAACGTTTTGCCATTGTGTTTTATGAAGAGAGCACCAGTATTCGAACGCTCGAGGCATTGGCAGGAAAACTGGAACCTTTGAGTGAATCTTGTCCATCCCTTTCTCAATCTGCTGGATCAGTTTCTGCAGAAGACACTGTAGCCCTTTTCTTTGCTGATCCACCCTGTAGCCCAATAAATAAAGAACCACACACTGGGAAATATAGACTCTCAGATGATGACAACTTGATTAATATTGTCCTGGACATGGAAGAGGATTACAACATATTGAAAAAAGTGTAGGTAGATAGATAAGATTAAGTAATATGGAGAAACACATAATGCTGAGCACATTTTGGAACCAAATTTGACTGGTCTATCTTGCAACTTGCAACATATCTTTACCTGCATTTTAAGCAAGAACATCCAATGATAGATACAAATAAATTCCTGAAGCAATTGTCTCTGGACTACTGGAGCCAAACCACACTTTGATGAGGACCAGTAAAAAGTTCTACATGCAAGTCTGAATGCAAAACACAGCAAGCAGCTAACCTAAAAAACTTTAGTTCAGCTGGAATTCCTCCATCGCAACCATACTTAGATTTTTTTTGGCTGGCTATTGGTTTGATCTTCAGAATACATGTATTCTTGATTACAGTCCAATACAAAATAAATGCCTTCCCTTCCAGTTTGTGTGCAGAATGTTGCTGTCAAATTAACTCTCACTGAAGATTTACAAAAGCTCTTGTCATAAATTATCCAATAGGCCCGAATTACTATACTTGGTATGTTGACCAGTTGAACAAGATAAGTGGGAAGGTGCAATTTTTAACAAGTCCTGACTAAAAAGGACATTATATATTTAAAATAATGACAATGTATTAAGTCATATATGCATTAAAGGTCATGCAATTTATTCCAATGAAAACATATCTGTTAAATGGTTATATATGATAAATGAATTATTCTTCTGTAATAAACAATGTTGTTTGAATATGTGAGAAATTATTCGAGGTTGCTTCCCACTTGCAGACTTAATATTCTCATCCTGAGAACACACATTCAGCTGAGGGTAGGACCATAGTTCATATGATCTTCAATATGCAATGCAGTTAGTTGTTAAAAGGTTACACTAACAGCAACTCCCAAAACTAATGATCTTTAGAACCAAGAGAACAAAGTAGTATAATGCATGATAATGATATCTCCTGTGGGTTCCCCTAAAAGTCTTACATCATTCTGCCTTGAAAACATATTATTGTTCCTTCATTGGAAATATGTATAAAACGTAGAAATAATTACCCAACAGAATTGTGGGAGGTATACAAAATTGCTGGGGAAACTCAGCCTGAAGAAGGGTTTCGGCCCGAAACGTCGCCTATTTCCTTCGCTCCATAGATGCTGCTGCACCCGCTGAGTTTCCCCAGCAATTTTGTGTACCTTCGATATTCCAGCATCTGCAGTTCCCTTTTGAACAGAATTGTGGGAGTACCTTCATTGGAGATACAGATGTTTCTCTAGAAGATGGCTCACCACCACCTCAGAGACAATTAGGAAAGACAATCGAGGCTAGTTTTCACAGAGAAACCCACATCCCATACATGTATCCAATAAATATACACCTAAGATTTTACATCCATGCAAGATCAACTCTCTGGTAGAAATGGCCTGATTTTATGAACTCGTATTTCCCGGCAATGAAGATGCTATTTTTTACACAAAAATAAGGCATGAAAATTAACCTGCATCTTGGAGGCCGAAGGTTAGGTTGTTAGCCAAGAAAGATAGACTTGGCTATCCCTCAGCACAGCAACATCAAGAACGATGTTGCTGTACTGAGGGATAGCCAAATCTATCCCTCATTGCTGGCAGCTGATGGGAAGTGACTGTAAAGTGGGAAGCGGCTGTAAAAGGACAGCTCCGTTGGGGGGGGGAGAGTTCCTTTCACAGCGTGTGGGGAGTCTGGCCCAGGGAGGGATTAGCTTGGATGGCTGCGAGCGGCCGGCGGTACCGGACAGTGGAACTGGCCGCCACCTCAGCGCCTTCTTCCGGCCGGCCCACCAGTTGGCGGTGGTGGTTGGCGATAGCTACTGGGCGGAAGGCTGGCTGCTCCGTCCCAGGCTCGCTCTCTTCCTCCCTCTTTCTACTATGTCCCGGGGCAGGCGACCTGGGAACTGCAGCTAGTCCTGGGGCTTGCAGGCGACCTGGGAACTGCAGCTAGTCCTGGGGCTTGCAGGCGATCTGGGAACTGCACCTAGTCCTGGGTGAACTGCGAGCGGCTGCCGGGGCCGGACAGCGGAACCGGCCGCCACCTCAGCACCTTCTGCCAGTCCGCCCGCCAGCCAGCCACGGTGTCCTTCGGCAACTGGTGGAGGTAGTGGTTGACGGGTAGCTACTGGACGGAAGGCTGGCTGCTCCATCCCGGGCTCGCTCTCTCTCTCTCTCTCTCTATCACTACTAGTCCCTGGGCGCTACAGCCAGTCCCGGGGCAGGTGACATGGGAACTGCAGCTCGTCCCGGGGACACGAGGGATCTGGGAACTGAAGCCAGTCCCGGGGCATGCAGGCGATGTTGCCGACCCCTGGGCTAAACCAAATCATTGATCCTGTCCCGCTATCCTTTTTTCAAAATTTAGCAACCTAATTTGTGGGTGCGTCTTTGACGCAGGTGGGTCTTCATTGCCTGGAAATACGGTAGTTAAATTGATGAGAGTTTTATGTCATAAAAGATTTATTCACAATATTTCATTCAGATTATGTAATTGCAGGTTAGACTTTTACAGACTGCATCAAGTACTCTTTGCTTCAAATGATTTCAAAAAGCACCATCATGTTATAAAATGCCTAACAGCAATGCATAAGGATGAAGTCCATTAATTTCAGCGGTGAGCCCTTTTTCTGGCAGGGCTTGCACATCTCTCTCCTTTTCGTTTCATATTTTTGGATTTCTAAAGAGAGGAATCAGAGCTCTTAAATAAGCAAAAAAAACAACAAACCTCAGTTCTACTATTTTTTTACTATGATAGTTGTATGATGTTATAACTTAATATTTTACAACTATGTAATTTTGACTAATCCTAAATGAGTGAAGCCACCTTAAATATGATTACCTCAAAAGTTACCAGATTGTTGTAAAAAACAATTTGGTTCATTGATCCCTTTCAGGGGGAGAAAAAATACCATCAGTCTAGCCCTTTGTGATTCCAGACCCACCCATGTGGTTGACTCTTAAATGCCCTCTGCAATGGCTAAGCAAGTGACTCAGTTGTGCCATTACTATTACATTCAGACAGAAGAAGCATAAAGTAGATAGACACAAAATGCTAGAGTAATTCAGCGGGTCAGGCAGCATATATGGAGAAAAGGAATGGGTAATGTTTTGGATCGAGACTCTTCATCTGGCAGCCTGATCTAGGGTCTCGACCCAAAACGTCACCTATTCCTGTTCCCTAGAGATCTAGAAACCCACTGAGTTACTCCAGCATTTTGTGTCTGTCTTCATTGTAAACCAGCATCTGCAGTTCCTTCTGACACAAGAATAAAACTGTATGGAGCACCTGGTTATGAAATCAACTCGACTGGCAGCCCAGCTGACCTTTCAAAGTCCTCACAAATTAGGGTGGCTAGAGTCTACATTGGGAGACCCTTCCCAGAGATTCAAAAATAACTCTCCCACCGTGGGTGGCGCGGTGATAGAGTTGCTGCCTTGCAGCGGTGGAGACCCGGGTTCGATCTAGTCTATGGGTGCTGTCTGTATTGTATGTTCTCCCCATGACCGCATAGGTTTTCTCCAAGATCTTCCATTTCCTCCCACACTCCATAGACATACAGGTTTGTCGGTGAAATGGCTTGGGTTTGTATACTTGGTATAAGTGTAAATTGACCCTAGTGTGTGTAGGCTTGTGTTAATGTGCAGGGATTGCTGTACGGTGCGGACTCTGTGGGCTGAAAGGCCTGTATCCGTAATGTATCTCTAAACTAAACTAAACAAAAAATAATAATCAAGCGACACAGAATCATACCTGAGCCAATCTGTCAGATACCATCACAATCCCTCAGTATATCTTGTCCCATGGGCAGATCAGATCCGTGGAATAGGAGTCCGTGATCAGCAGCGGGTAGAGAGTGAAGCAAAATGAGGGATGAACCTACTTAACACTTGGCCTCAACCAATCTACCTCTCGCGGATTGACACATCTGTCCACAACAGCCCTGTTCGAAGTAACCAGTGTACATTCCTTGCGGAAACAAAGTCCTATCTTCACATTGAGCACATCCTCCATCATGTTGTCTGGTTTGCAAGAGAATGGGGTTAGGAGGAAGAGATAGATCAGCCATGATTGAATGGCGGAGTAGACTTGATGGGCCAAATGATCTAATTCTACTAATGACCTAATAGACTTAGAAAACTGTGCAACTGTAAAACATTATGAACCACCAGCAGTGCAGAAATGTACTTCACCACTACCTAACCACATGAACTGGCATATCTCTCATCCTATCTTTACTACAAAACCAGAGAATCAATCCTAGCTCAAAGAGGAATGCAGAAGAGCATGCTTGGACTAGCACGAGCAATACCAAGAATGAAGAGATGGTGGACTAGTGAAGCTAAAACATAGACGCTACATACGATCTAAACTGCAAAAAATTACATGCAGTAGCAAGACCTAAGCTGTCTCACAACCTGAAATCAAGATTGAAGACCTGAAATGCTGTCATATCTGATTGACAATGTTGGTGGGTAACATAAATAATAGGAGGAGGAGAGTCCAAATACGCCCCCATCAATGTTAGAAGTCCCCAGCATAAGAGCAAAATGCAAAAAAGGATTCACTAGGTTGTTGCCTGGGCTTGTGTGCTTGAGTTATAGGGAGAGGTTGGATAGACTGGAACTTTTTTTAGTGCATGGGTGGCTGAGGGGTTACCTTATTGAACTGTACAAGATCATGAGGGGCACAGATAATATGAACATCCACTGTTTTTTTTCCCCCAGCAGAGAGGCTTCTAAAATCAAGTGGCATTGGCTTAGGGTGAGAGGGGAAAGATTTTAGAGGGATCTCAGGAGCACAATTTTTCCACCTAACGGTTAGGAAGTACCTGGAATGAGCTGGTAGATAAAGCTATAGAAGCAGATACAATTATCATGTTTAAAAGACATTTGGACAGATATGCTGGGCAGATAGGAAAGGCTTAAGTGGGATATGGGCCAAATGGGACTATCCCAGTATGCCAACTTGATTGGTGTGGACAAGGTGGGCCCAAGGGTGTCAGAGATTATGGGGAGAAGGCAGGAGAATGGGGTTAGGAGGAAGAGATAGATCAGCCATGATTGAATGGCGGAGTAGACTTGATGGGCCAAATGACCTAATTCTACTCCTATCATATAGGATCATATAAAAGGACCTGTTTCTGTGCTGTTAGCTCTATGACTTTCAGTGCCAGAGACAAGGAAGCATTTACAACTGTGTTCAATGATTTACCTTCCCTTCTTTCTGTCAGATAAGTCTGTCTGTAGTCAGTTCAAATCACACCACATAATATAAAGAAATGGATGAGCACAAGATGCAGTAAATATTATAGCATTAATCAACATCCCAACTGTAGTCCTGAAGACTGATTCGCCAGAATAAGATGCACCACTACCAAACAATTTCATTACAATTACAAGGCTGCCATCTACCCAACAATATTGAAAATTGCCCAGGTATATCATGCTCACAATAAAACAAGACAAATGCAACTGGCACTTTAAGATGTATGGGATCGATGGTGACTTGGTAGCTTGGATTCAAGACTGACACCAAAGAACCAGGGGCTAATGGTGGAAAGAGTGTTTTTCTTGCATTCCACAGGAAGCAGTGCTGGGACTTATTTATGAAATACATGAATGTCTTGAGGAATGGACAACAATATAAATTGGTTAGTAAGTTTGCAGTCAACACCAACATTAGTGGAGTTGCAGACAGTGAAGAGGGCTGCCAAAGGATACAGCAGCATCCAGATAATTTACAGATATGGGCAGAGAAATTGCAGATGGAGTTTAATCCAGGCAAGCATAAGATATTGCTTTTGGAATGGTGTAATAATTATGGAAGGTCAAATGTAAAGATAACATGTACTGTTAATGATGGCAGGAGTTTAATGGCATTGAAATACAGCAGGATCTGGGACCAAGTCATTAGCTGCCTGAAAATGACAACACAAGTAGATAGAGTCTCAAAGAAAACATACGGTTATGTTTGCCTTAATTTGTTGCAGCATTGTGCATCAGCGTCAAGATGTCATGTTGGAGCTTTATAAAATGTTGTTTTGGCTGCATTTGGAATATTATGTGCAGTTCAGGTTGCCCCATTACAGGAAGTAGGCTTTGAAGAATGTACAGAGGTTTACCAAGATGCTGTCTGGATTTAGCTTTAAGAAAAGGTTGGACAAACTTGGATGTTTATTCTGGATCATTGGAAGCTGAGGGTAGACTAAATAAAAGTTAAAAAAATTATAAGAGACATAAATATTGTTGTCAGTGAAAATCTTATTCCCAGAGTGGAAATGTCAAATACTAAAGGGCAAAGCTTTAAGGTGAGCTTTAAAGGACAAGTTTTATACACAAAGAAAGGTAGGTGCCTTGAAGGCATTGCCAGGAGTGATGGTTGAAGCAGGTAATACAGTGGTGTTTAAGTTTTTAGATGGACACATGAATATCCAATGAATAGAGGAATATGGGTCATGTGCAAGCAGTAGAGGTTTGTTTAATTTGGCATCCTGACATCAGACATCACGGGCCAAAGGGTCTGTTTGTGTGATATACTGTGTTGTATTCTATATTTTAAAGGATGTGATAGAGGTTGATACAATGGAACTGTTGAGAAAGCATTTGGTACTTGATAGAAATGGAGATGTGGGATACGGATCCAATCCAGGTGATTGGGCTTAGCATTGATGGGGATCATGGTGGGAATGGTCCACGTGGGCCAAAGGTCTATTTCTGTGCTGGTACAATTTTGTGATTCCAAATACCATCCAAACAGCCTACTCTCAATCAATCACCACATGGCTGGCTATCAAGCATCAATTAGTCATCAATAATCTGCTTACCAATGGCCAGTTTGGATTTCACCACAACTACTCAGTTCCAGACCTCATCGCAAACTTGATCAAAACCTGGCTGGCAATAAATGCATCAAAGTAGGACTTGATATCTTCTTCTTCTCTGCTTATTGCGTATGGCGTGCACAGCCTAATGTTGTAGGACAACTTGTTCTATTTGATCTTATTTGATTGTGCATGCCGGGTTGATTGCATTCGTCAAAACAGGGCGGACCACGTTGCGATCTTCCACCCCGACATGATATCATGGAGCCATGATGAAAGTGAAGTCAATGGTAAAGTTAAGTGGAAAACACTGCAATGGTTGGAGTGATACCTTGCACAATGGAAGATAATTTTGGATACTGATCACATGTGGTTGAAGTGCACATTGTCAGATTTTAATAAAGGTGATTTTTATACATTTTGGTTTCACCATGTACAGCTGGGTTTATACATAGTTCCCCCCATTTCAGGGCTCCAGAATGATTGGGACACGTCGCTTTGGATGTTTGTAATTGTTCAGATGTGTTTAATTGCCTCAACACCTAGTCTTTCCTCCAGTCTTTCCATCACCTTTGGAAACGTTTATTGCTGTTTATCAACGTGAGGTCCAAAGTTGTGCCAATGAAAGTCAAAGAAGCCATTATGAGACTGAGAAACAAGAATAAAACTGTTAGCGACATCAGCCAAACCTTAGGCTTACCAAAATCAACTGTTTTGGACATCATTAAGAAGAAAGAGCACTGGTGAACTTGCAAATCGCAAAGGGACTGGCAGGCCAAGGAAGACCTCCACAGCTGATGACAGAAGAAATCTCTCTATAATAAAGAAAAAAACCCAAACCCAAACCCAAACCCAAAAAGTCCGACAGATCAGAAACACTCTTCATGAGTCAGGTGTGGATTTGTTAATGACCACTGCCCACAGAAGACTTCATGAACAGAAATACAGAGGCTACACTGCAAGATGCAAACCACTGGTTAGCCGCAAAAATAGGATGGCCAGGTTACAGTTTGCCAAGAAGTACTTAAAAGAGCAACCACAATTCTGGAAAAAGGACTTGTGGACAGGTGAGACGAAGATTTACTTATATCAGAGTGATGGCAAGAGCAAAGTATGGAGGAGAGAAGGAACTACCCAAGATCCAAAGCATACCACCTCATATGTGAAACACGGTGGTGGGCGTGTTATGGCCTGGGCATGTATGGCTGCTGAAAGTACTGGCTCACTTATCTTCATTGATGATACAACTGCTGATGGTAGTAGCATAATGAATTCTGAAGTAGATAGGCACATCTTATCTGCTCAAGTTCAAACAAATACCTCAAAACTCATTGGCCGGTGGTTCATTCTACAGCAAGACAATGATGCCAAAAATACTGATAAAACAACAAAGGAGTTTTTCAAAGATAAAAAATAGCCAAGTCAATCACCCGATCTGAACCCAATTGAGCATGCATTTTATATGCTGAAGAGAAACTTAAAGGGACCAGCCCCCAAAACAAGCATCAGCTAAAGATGGCTACAATACAGGCCTGATACAGCAACTGGTGAGATCCATGAATCACAGACTTCAAGCAGTCATTGCATGCAAAGGATATGCAATAAAATACTAAACATAACTACTTTATTTTACATGACATTGCTGTATCCCAAACATTATGGTGCCCTGAAATGGGGGGACTTTGTATATACACTGCTGGAATTTCTACATGGTGAAACCAAAATGTATAAAAATTGACTTTATTAAAATCTGACAATGTGCACTTTAACCACATGTGATTTTTTTCTATTACAAATCACAAATTGTGTACAGACTACAGAGGCAATTAAATAAATGATGGGTCTTTGTCCCAAACATTATGGAGGGCACTGTAAATGCCGTGGCTTCAAGAGCAGGACAGAGGCTGGTATGCTGTGGCAATTAACTGCCCTTTGCCACTCAAAAATCTTTCCACTACCTACAAAGCACGTGTCAGGAGAATGATGGAAGGCTCCCTGTTTATCTAAGTGACTGCAGCTCCAGCAGCATCAAATGGCTCATTCAGGAGAAGCAGCCCACCTGCAATCCAATACTCAAAATGTAGAAGCAAAGAACTGTAGATGCTGGTTTACAAAAAAAAGACAAAATGCTGGAGTAACTCAGCGGGTCTGAAGAAGGGTCCACGAAATGTCACCTATCCATGTTCTCCAGGGATGCTGCCTATCCCGTTGACCCAGGCACTCTGAATATTCACTCCCTCCTACAATAATGGATGGGATTTATATAGCGCCTTTCTAGAATACTCAAGGCGCTTTACATCGCATTATCCATACACTCCTCAGTCACACTCGGTGGTGGTAAGCTACTTCTGTAGCCACAGCTGCCCTGGGGCAGACTGACGGAAGCGTGGCTGCTAATCTGTTCACCGTTCACCTACGGCCCCTCCGACCACCACCAATCACTCACACACATTCACACACAGGCAAGGGTGGGTGAAGTGTCTTGCCCAAGGACACAACGACAGTATGCACTCCAAGCGGGATTCGAACCGGCTACCTTCCGGTCGCCAGCCGAACACTTAGCCCATTGCGCCATCTGTCGTCTTGTGTCTTGTGTCTTGTTCAATGACTTGTGTCTACTGTGTCTACTCTCCCCAAAACACATTTGGAAACATACTGCTATTTCCTTTGCCATTACTAAGGCTAAATTCTGGAATGCCCTTCTACACAGTGCTGTGTCACCAGAGCCACTGCGACAGTTCAAGACCATACTTATCATCATCTCGTCAAGAGCCATTACGAGTGGGTAATAAATACTGGTTCTGCCAGCAAGCCACAGATCCCCCTCCCCTTAAAAAAAGAAACCTAACAATGGCATTTTTCACAATTAAGATATAAATACTAAATTCACTATGTTATATTTGACTATTGAAGACTATAATATTCACAATGCTATATTAAGAGGAAGATTATTCACAACGTTAAATATGGACCTGTGGAAGAAGAGATTTGATGTCATTCCCAATGTTACCGGTAGGGAAAAAGTTACTGTAACGCTGGAATGGCTCTCCATTTGACGAGACGAGGAATTTCTCAAAGTTCCAAGAGATGTCATTGCGACGGACCGGTTCCCAAATAATATGTTCACGTTTGGTCGTTAAGATGTGTGGTTCATCACACGGCGCTGGCAACTTCTCCTTTAGGAAACGGTAGATTGGATTTGTGTCTGCGCCGTTCACCAATGTCTTTTCAGTTATACAGAAATTCGGCTCAAAGCCTTCACCCGGACGTACATACTTCAAGGCTTTTAGAATCTCATTGTTGGAATTGTTTTCCTACAATATCAATTATAAAACAATGTTACGTTCAAGATAATTGACACCATCCAACCTTTGACATTCACAACTGCACACAATCTTTTCCAGTCGAAGACAGTTACCTGTCCATGTTCTCCACAGATGCTGCCGGACCCGCTGAGTTTAGTTTTGTTTAGAGATGCAACGTGGAAAGCACCGGATCTGTGCCGGCCAAAAATCATTCATATAGAGGGGTTGCACGTAAGGTCATCGGGTCAAAGGGCTTGACGCACGGAGCAGCTCAATCCATGTGGAGGACATGACAGCCTTGGCATACATTGTTAATACATGAAACGCAGTACTTTCTTACCTGTTAAAAACCACTGAAATGGTCAATTTTTGCGCTGTAAATAATTGTGGAAATCGGGGTAACCGCAAGAGACATTTATCCAACAGACTCCCAAATAATAAGGATAAATAATGGTAGAGAGAAGCGACAGGTGAAGGGACAACAACAGCTAAAGTGGTTGGCAAACATTGATAGATATCGTGCAGATATCGAGATTGAAAATATTGGGAATTATCGCGTTTGCTCACTGCATTTCATCAATAGTAAGGTATCATTTGTGTTTTTTCTTGATTCCTTTGGTATCTAAAAAGTTTCAGAAGTGATAAATCTGGCTGTAAAATTCTAAAATCGCCCATGGTTCTCAAGTGGGTTTTTACATGCAAAAAACGCTTCTGAAGCTAAATTTATAATTAAAAAAGTCTCCAGACTTGCGAGTGGTGTGCGGAAAAGTAAGTTTTCTATCATTATGCTATTGAGATGTATATTTTGACAAATAATAAAATGTCCTGACAGCTTAAACACCCACTCCCTTTCAAAGATTTTGTCAATTTGCTGAGGTTAATTATGTCCAATTAACAGCTAACAATTATGCCATTCCTTGGCTTGCATCTGAGTAAAATGTAATTCAAAACACACCGAACCTACCCTCCCCCCCCCCCCCCCCCCCCCCCACCCCCCCCCACCCCCCGTGTGGAGTCCGGATGCTGGGACAGAAGAAGGGCCGGCTGTGCTGGCAGCCATAGTAAATGCTTACCTGATATTCACTGCATGTACTCGCACGTGACCTCGACAGCCGTGCAACCTCCCTATACTATTTCCATGTTATCCCAGTTTCACATCCTACGCATCAGAGGCAATGTACAGAAGCCAAGTAACATGCAGGTCTTTGGAATGTGGGAGAAAACCAGAGCACCTGGAGAAAACGCACACAGTCACGGCGCAAATGTACAAACTCCGTACAGACAGCATCTATGGTCAGGATCAAACCTGGGTCTCTGGCGCTGTAAGACAGCATCTATACCACTGTGCCGTCCCTGAGTTATTCCAGCACTTTGTGTTATTTTGGGGGGTGGTCTATTCGGGTCAATGGAACTTTCTTGCACTTCCCTTCTGTGTTATCTCAGGTGGCTGAAGAGACCAAAGTAAGGCTATCCCACAGATACTGCTCGAGTTCTGGGCAGGTGGGCAATAGAAGAGATGGTTCTAACCTAGCAGCAGTACCCAATAACCATTGAATGACAAATAAATGCTGCAAATGTGAAGAAAAAACAGAAAATGCAGGAAATGCTCAGCAGGTCAGGTGGCATCTTTGGAAAGAGAAGCAGAGCAGGGATCCATCATCAGAACTGCGAAAGAGAAAACAAGTTGTTTTTAATAGCGAGAAAGTGGGATAAAAACAAAGCCGATAGCTCTGGGATGCCACTCACGGGAGGCACCTCTGTAATGCACCAACTAAATTGGGTGTAAAAACAAAGAGCTGGAGGAAGTCGGTGTGTCAGGCAGCATCGGTGGAGGGAAATGGACAGAACATTTTGAATTGAGGCCTTTCCAGGCATGATTGGAACATGTGATGCGACAGTTGCTTGCAGGAGTAGATACTCCGGCAACACACAAAAACGTCATCTACACAAATCACACAAGATAGAGAAAATAAAAAGACTGTGCAAAACCAAGAGATTGGTGCAAGATGGAATCGTAAAACAAGTCGATGGTAGTGCAAGGTATGTCTGTAGAGTATCTTCACTGTCAGGATTGATCTGCATTTTTGAAATTACGGCATTCAGCATTCAATCGATGTCAAACTATACCCTGCGTTTACGTAATATACAGCGACCTATGAATTTCCAAGGAAAGACAATGCCGGAGTAACTCAGCGGGTCAGGCAGCATCGCTGGAGAACATGGATAAGGTGACGTTTCGGGTCAAGACCCTTTTTCAGATTGTTCAAACAATTTCTAATAATTGTGAAATAAGAATAATGAAACTCTTCCAAGTGGAACTGTAGCCAACAGAAAAGTGTCAAAGCGAATTTCAATTTTAAATCAATATTGTTCGAAAACGAACCCATTCAGTGATCGACATCCACTAATGGAGTCAATATATTGGCGATACTGGTCCATTTGGTCTAGATTTAAAACACACAGACCTCACTTTAACAGGGGTCACAACTACATTCCCTTTTCTTCGTTTATTTGGAAGGATGCCCCGCTCTAAAACACATCTCGCCCCCCCCCCCCCCCCCCCCCCCCCATACACACGCACACGCACACGCACACACACACATTTTAAACTTACTTGGTGGCCGAACTGATTGCAAGGAAAGCCAAGGATCAGGAACCCAAATTTACCAAACTTCTTCTGAAGGTCATTGAGGTCGTGGTAATCCCTGCTGGTTTGGCTTCAGAGGGAGGCGACGTTGACAATCAACACGACCTTCTCCTTGAGTTTGGAGAAATGTAACGTATCGCCGCTCAATAGCTTAGCGGTAAAGTCATAAAAACAGTTTCTGCTGGCTTTCTTCATATTTAGAGTTGTTATTTGTTCAAACTGTGCTGTTGGGAAAGCGGAGTCAGGTGTCGCTGCACTGCTGTCAAGCCTGAGGCAAACTGGGGCAACCCCGATCAGTGCCTTTCACACACACACACACAAACCTGCTCATTTCATTGTGACTGCATCAACGTCAAACTACCACCACCACGATACGTCAAAGCTGCACCCAGGAAATTATAGGTAGACAAAAGTGCTGGAGAAACTCAGCGGGTGAGGCAGCATCTATAGAGCGAAGGAAATAGGCAACGTTTCGGGCCGAAACCCTTCTTCAGACTGATGTAGGATGGGAGGGGGGGGGGGGGGGGGGGGGGGGGGAGAAGAAAGGAGGAGGAGCCAGAGGGCTGAGGGAGAGCTGAGAAGGGGAGGAGACAGTGAGGACTACCTGAAATTGGAGAAGTCAATGTTCATGCCGCTGGGGTGCAGACTGCCCAAGCGGTGCTGCTCCTCCAATTTCCGGTGGTCCTCACTCTGGCCATGGAGGAGACCCAGGACAGAAAGATCGGATTTGGAATGTGAGGGGGAGTTGAAGTGCTGAGCCACAGGGAGATCAGGTTGGTTAATGCGGACCGAGCGGAGGTGTTCGGCGAAACGATCGCCAAGCCTACGCTTGGTCTCACCGATGTAGATCAGCTGACATCCAGAGCAGCGGATGCAGTAGATGAGGTTGGAGGAGGTGCAGGTGAACCTCTGTTGCACCTGGAATGACTGCTTGGGTCCTTGAATGGAGACAAGGGGGGAGGTAAAGCGACAAGTGTAGCATTTCTTGCGGTTGCAAGGGAAAGTGCCCGGGGAGGGGGTGGTACGGGTGTTAAGGGACGTATTGACCAGGGAGTTATGGAGGGAGCGGTCTTTGCGGAACATGGACAGGGGAGGAGATGGGAAGATGTGGCGAGTGGTGGGATCACGTTGGAGGTGGGGAAATTGACGGAGGATTATTTGTTGTATGTGACGGCTAGTAGGGTGGAAAGTGAGGACTAGTGGGACTCTGCCCTTGTTACAAGTGGGGGGATGGGGAGAGAGAGCAGTGTTACGGGGCATGAAAGAAACCCTGGTGAGAGCCTCATCAATAGTAGGGGAGGGGACCCCGTTCCCTGAAGAATGAGGACATTTCCGATGCATCGGAGATGTCCTCATTCTTCAGCGAACGAGGGTTTCCCTCCCCTACTATAGATGAGGCTCTCACCATGGTTTCTTCCATACCCCGTAACACTGCTCTCATCCGCTGCTCTAGATGTCAGCTGATCTACATCGGTGAGATAAAGCGTAGGCTTGGCGATCGCTTCGCCCAACACCTCCGCTCCGTCCCCAATAACCAACCTGATCTCCCAGTGGCTCAGCACTTCAACTCCCCCTCCCATTCCTAATCTGACCTTTCAGACTTGTGCCTTTTCCATGGCCAGAGTGAGGACCACCGGAAATTGGAGGAGCAGCACCTCATATTCCGCTTGGGGAGTTTATACCCCAGCGGTAGCCCTCACTGTCTCCTGCCCTTCTCAGCTCTCCCTCAGTCCTCTTCCTTTCTTCTTCCCGCCCCCCCCCCCCCCTACATGAATACCGATCCTTTTAATAATATTACACGTTTATAATATTGTCAACAATTTTAGATAAAAATGCATTTTTTTCTAGGTCATTTTTCCTGACCAAGTCAGGAAGAGTGGTCATCCTATCCAGAGAGAACGAACAAAGGCAGAGTACTTTCCTATAGTCTACTTTGTTTCCAGTCTCTTTCCCATTTCCACCTCTCGGTTCCTACCCTTCCACACCCAAAGAGTTCCAGCCTCCCCTCCACCCTCTTCCACCCACTGCTCATTTCAAATTTAAAACACCTGCAATATTTTAATTTGTATTATTTTTGTTTCCCTATACTTTTAAAAATTGTTATGAGTATTTTGGTTGCAGCTCAAGATTAAAAGTGGCCCACAAATTCTAATGCAGGAATACTTTGCATTAGTTCTGCAGGTCTGAACAGAGTTTCTCAATCAAAAGACCCTTCAGCCCACTGAGTCCACGCTGACCAGCGATCACCCCGTTACACCAGCACCATTCTACACATTAGGGACAATTTACAATTTTACCGAAGCCAATTAACCTACAAATATGTACTTCTTTGGAGTGTGGGAAGAAACCGGAGCACCCGGAGAAAACCCATCTGGTCACGGGGAAAAAGTACGTACGGACAGCATCTGTAGTCAGGATCAAATCTGGGTCTCTGGCGCTGTAAGGCAGCAACTACCACTGTGCCACTGTGCCACCCTACACTGCTTATACTCTTTGAGGGATTTGCTTGATCTCAACTGCCCATATCTGATGTATGCCTCCTTTTTCCTGATCAGAGCCTCAATATCTCTCTTCAACCAGAGCCATTAGAACATCTCAGCATCTGCAGTTCCTTGTGATTACTTGAGAGTGGATGGGAACAAACGAGTTTGGTACTTCAACTGCGCATGCCCAGGTCATTGGTCACTGGAGATAAACATTCTCAGCGGCTGAGTTACTCCAGCTTTTTGTGTCTTACTTCGGTGTAAACCAGCATCCGCAGTTCATTCCTACACAAATGTTTTTACTGCTGTTTATTTGGGGAATTGCAAAGGCATCGATCTGCTAAAGTTACCTGCTTCCTGATCTGAAGAAAGGTTGCTATCTGAAACATAATCTGTCCTCTCTTCGCAGATGTGTCGCCTGACCCGCTGATATCCTCTAGCACTTTGTTTTTCACCTCCCCCCTCGCTGCTTACAGTTGCATGTAAAAACCCACTTCAGAAACATGGGCAATTTTAAAATTTTACAGCCAGATTTATCACTTCTGAGACATTTTAGATACCAAAGGAATCAAGAAAAAACACAAATAATGCCTTACTGTTGATGAAATGCAGTAAGCAAACGCGATAATTCCCAATATTTTCAATTTCGATATCTGCACGACCAATGTTCGCCAAGCACTTTAGCTGTTGTTGTCCCTTCAGCACTCGCTTCTCTTTACCTTCATTTTTGGAATTATAAAGTTGGGTACATGTCTCTCTCAGGCTTACCCCGACTTGCACAATTTTTTATAGCGCAAAAATTCACCATTTCGGTGGTTTTTAACAGGTAGGAAAGTACGCGCTTCGATATTAACAACATATACCGGAAGCTGCGATGTCCTCCAGATGAATTGACGGCTCCGTGCGTCAAGCCCTATGACCCAGTGACCTTACGTGCAACCCCCCTAATAACGGTGTCAGCGGCGTCCAGGGCACTCTGCGACGCACACCTGCGCAAGTACTGCCGCCACTGCTGGCGAGATTCCGATGTAAACGTGACCGATTGTAATAGAAACATAGAAATTAGGTGCAGGAGTAGGCCATTCGGCCCTTCGAGCCTGCACCGCCATTCAATATGATCATGGCTGATCATCCAACTCAGTATCCCGTACCTGCCTTCTCTCCATACCCTCTGATCCCCTTAGCCACAAGGGCCACATCTAACTCCCTTAAATATAGCCAATGAACTGGCCTCGACTACCCTCTGTGGCAGAGAGTTCCAGAGATTCACCACTCTCTGTGTGAAAAAAGTTCTTCTCATCTCGGTTTTAAAGGATTTCCCCCTTATCCTTAAGCTGTGACCCCTTGTCCTGGACTTCCCCAACATCGGGAGCAATCTTCCTGCATCTAGCCTGTCCAACCCCTTAAGAATTTTATAAGTTTCTATAAGATCCCCTCTCAATCTTCTAAATTCTAGAGAGTATAAACCAAGTCTATCCAGTCTTTCTTCATAAGACAGTCCTGACATCCCACGAATCAGTGTGGTGGGAAGTATTGTCATTTTACCATCGTTGTTTACGTAAATGCGAGTTTCCACAAGTAAGTTGGGGAGTGTCTGTACAGAAAATGGTGTAAACAACGGTTCCTTTCTTTATTGCCACAATTAAGATACTGCACATGTTCAGAATGATTGTCTTAAGAGACATTCCTTAAAAGCGAAATAGAACAACTTAATAACTTTATATTCATTGATGTTCTTTAGATGTTTATCTGATCCCACATATCATAGCAGACGCATAGCAGTTGTTCTTTAACCTTCGAAATGACCATCAATTCGCTCTGTTCAGCCACAATACGTGATGGCTATACCTTGTGAATGATTAAAATCTGCTGTGTATCTCTTGCTTGGCACCCCACTGAAGGTCTTTAACATAGAGAATAGGTGCAGCAGTAGACCATTCGGCCCTTCGAGCCAGCACCGCCGTTCAATATGATTATGGCTGATCATCCAAAATCAGTACCCCGTTCCGGCTTTTCCCCCATATCCCTTGATTCCAATAGCCCTTAGAGTTAAATCTAACTCTCTCTTGAAAACATCAAAAAGCAAAAACCACCCTGACTAACATTAGCTAAATCAGCATAGTTCAGAAATTCAACCCTGCCTTGTTCTTGGCCTGTGTGAGTCATGGTTACAGATTTGCCTACTTCATACATTTGCAAGTTTGGACATTGTCCAACAACGTGAACAGTTGAGGGCAGAGATATGAGACACAGCGTCCTCGACGGGCGCTGACCCAAAGCGCCACCTATCCATTCTCTCCAGATACTACCTGACCCGCTGAGTTACTCCAGCACTTTGTGTCTATCTTTTATACTTTGTGTCTTGATCCAGCTCTTTAGTGACCTCTACTGAAAAAGTGTGCATTGAACTGCAGAAAATATTTCCTGCAACAGCCTCCCATAATTTAAATTTCCCTAATCTTACCTCTTGTAATCACTAGTGTATTATCATTGACTGTAAAGTACTCTGTATCATCATGAAGGTTGTGTTTAAATGCGGTTTTAGTCTGATTTTCAACTCTGACTTAAATTTAAAAAAAAAGCTTTTTAGAAAAATGTATACATCATCCGCCTTAGATTTCCACCGGCTATATCAATGTGCTTGGCCTTTAATAAGGGGAAGGAAGGCCATGACTCACTGTTGTGAGACTTCCTGAATGATGATTCAGTTATTGTACAATGTCAGCTAATGGCTGTTTTGACTTTTCACACTGGAGTTTAATTAGACTGTGTAGGAACTCCAGGATTAATTAATTGAATTTAAATTCCCCAGCTCCCACAGTGAGATTCAAGTAGTGGTTTTAATTAAAACTAGACCAAGTTGATGCTTGGGAAAAGTGTGAGAATTATTATTTGTGTGTTCCTCTATGTCTTTAATAAGTAAAAATGGGGAATTTAGTTGTCTGATCCATATGTGTCTGAAAAAAGTAGTTGCTAAATGGGACCTCTTTGTTAAAGAGAAAACTGTGGAGAAGGTATCTATCCTTCAAATGAATGTTGCAATGTATTTATACACATCTTGTTAGAGTTCTCTTACACAGTACGAGGAAGTCACTTTGGAGGGTGTGAGGCTATGCAAGCACACTGTGGTAGAAACTGTGGCTGCAATATCCTGTTAATGTTCTTTCATTCATTCAGGATGTGGGTGCTTCTAGAAGAGCCGACGTTTATATCTCCAGTCCAGTAGCTTGCAAGGAAAGCCATTACAGAAGCTGGTTAAGATGATATCTGGACATCCATCTATAGGCCAGGCTAGGAAAGGCTGACAATTCATCTTCCATGGGGATGAAAGTGAAGCAGATATTTTACAACAATTCATGGTCATTGTGCTGTGCGCAGGAACAAATAGCATTGTTGATAAAAACATGTAAACATATCTCTAGTCTCCCTCTCTCATCTCTCAGTCTGTAGAAGGGTCTCGATCTGAAATATTACCTTCAGCTGCCCGTCCCGCTGGGTCACTCTAGCATTTTGTGTATCTGTGAAGAAAGAAGAATATGCCTGTGAACGGTTAACATGATTCTGCTGCCATGGGGGTTGGATTGAGCTGTGTTTGTTTCTCTGTGTGTCGGAGCTGCACGATTGATAATTGTTGCTAGATTCTCCAATCTCCCGGTTGATAGACACTTTATCTCCCCCTCCTATTCCCATACTGACCTTTCGGTCCTGGCCTCCTCCACTGTCAGAGTGAAGCCCAATGCAAATTGGAGGAACAGCACCTCATATTTCACTTGGGCAGCTTACAACCCAATGTACACATATTGATTTCTCTTAACTTCGTAACCCTTGTTTTCCTTCTCTCTTTGTCCCACCCCCACCCTAGTTCTGACTAATTTATCTGTCCTCCCGCTTCATTTTATTGATTATAATTGTCTCGTTGTCACCTTCCCCTCAGCTAACAATGAACTATTCTATATTTCCTTGAGCAACGTCTGCTTTAATGTCATTTTCACACCTTACACTTCCATATCTCTAGTCTCCCTCTCTCTTCTCAGTCTGTAGAAGGGTCTCGACCTGAAATATCACCTTCAGCTGCCCGTCCCGCTGAGTCACTAGCATTTTGTGTATCTGTGAAGAAAGAAGAATATGCCTATGTGAAATCTGTAAGGGTAAACAGACATCTGTACATAAAGACACACACACACATCCAAGATTAGACTTTTAATAGTTACTAGACCAAGTGCAGACCCGTTAGGTCTGTTCCCCCAACGCGGGGAGGGTGGAGTGGATGGGCGGGCGTGATGCCGAGTGAGCCTGCGGGCCAGGCGTACGTCGTCAAGACGCTGCGTACGATGTCAAGACGCTGCATACGATGTCGGGACGCTGCGTACGCCATCAATGCGCCTGCTGGCCGACAGGCCGTTGACGCGTGGGATTTTCGGACAGTGCAAGCGTGCGGGTCGCCAGCGACGACGGCGAAAAGCAGCAGGGGAAGAGCCGATCTTTGGCTTCCGCCAGCGTGACAGAGCGGGCCGGGGGGGGGGGGGGGGCACGCGATAAGAAGGTGGCCAGCGTGACATACACACACACACACACAGAGTTTTAAAAGTATACTAGACCAAGTGCAGACCCGTTGGGGCTGCTCCCCCAATGGTGTGATCCCCAACCCAATATTCCACCATGCACTCGTCTCCTCCAATGGAACTGAAGCCGTCCCCAAATGTAAGATTCCAGCACTCCCCTGCCTCCCTGAGCAGTGGATTTAAAAAAAAATCAAATTGCACCTACCCTTCCTGCTGCAGCAGTGAAAGGTTCAGAGTGTTCCTGTCTTTTAGCACAGCAAGGTCCATCTCATGTCTACAAGGCGCAATAGTGGGGAGTCAGAATCCTCCTCACGTCAGTGGGTAAGTGCTGCTCTAACAGCCCTCAAAGTGTTTGGAACAATCAGAACAAAGCAGCCCACTTGTTTAGCACAGCATTGACCATCTTAAACATTCACTCCCTCCACCCCTGCACAACATGCACTGCAGTTACTTAACCAGGCTCTTCAGAGAGCACCCCCCAAACCTGCAACTTCCACCACCTACAAGGATATAGGCACCTAGTGCATTGATCACTATAAAATATTTAATTGGCTTTTGCTGGAAGTGTTCATGCTACCTTGCCTCCACGATATCTATTGTAATTATTTCAAACATTTGTTCCACATATGTTGTGACTATGAGGAAAGTAGTTAAAAAATATATATTTTCCTCTTAGTCACAACATATTGGGAATCAGCAAGAAGCGATTAGAGTCCTTGTTCAGTTACCTGTCACTTTTTTGCAATGTTTGCTTGCATGGTTTGCAACATTCCTTAACCAAGCTTTGTCCAAAATTTCAATTGCTACCAGATTTAAATAGACAGTGAGGTCCCAGGGAGTTGTGCTATCGCTATTCTTACAACCTTCTTCCCTTAGTATATGCTTCACTACCACCCAGCAACTTTAGGAAGATACAAGGAACTGTACATGCTGGAATTTTGAGCAAAACACAGATGAATGCTAAAGGAACTCAATGAGTCAGGCGGCATCTGTGGAGGAAATAGACAATGACATTTCGGGTAGAATTAAAAAAAAACTGCAGATGCTGGTTATATACCAAAGATAGACACAAAGTGCTGGAGTAACTCAGTGGGGCGGGTAGCATCTCTGGAGAAAAATGATGGGTGACGTTTCCGGTCTGGACCCTTTGAGTTACTCCAGCACTTTGTCTATCTTCATGTGACTTTTTGGATCAGGACCCTTCTTCAGACTGATTGCAGTAGGGAATAGATATCTGGAAGAGACAAGTTAGGGTGGGACAAAGCTTGGCAAGTGATAGGTGGATAAAGGTGAAGGGGGATTTGAATAGCAGATGTGTGGAATAAGTGGCAAAGGGCAGAGGTTAAAACTCTAATGACTCAGTGCATGTTAATGAGTCAAAAATTAATGTATTAGTATGAATCATTCTGCAAATAGTTGAAAGCTACATGCATGCTTTACATTCAGTTAAATATTTTGATTTGTTTAAGAAGGAACTGCAGATGCTGGAAAATCGAAGGTAGACAAAAGTGCTGGAGAAACTCAGCGGGTACGGCAGCATCTATGGAGCGAAGGAAATAGGCAACGTTTCGGGGCGAAACCCTTCTTCAGACTGATATTTTGATTTATTTTGTACCGAAACCTATTTTTAATTTGTTTCTAAAACCCTGAACCCTCTTTCAGCACAAACTGCGACAGGTTCCACCTTTTGACAAAAAACAATATTTATCTACACGGTGCCCTAATGAGAAAATAACAACCCGGTTCATTTAAAAACTATGTTGCAAAGAATAATGGTAGGCAACAATTCCTCTAACTCATAACTCCTCCTTGCCCTTAATCTGACTACAAAATTGAAGCCTTGAACTCAATTTTATTGTTTTAACTAATTTCAGATCAGAATCAATGGTATTTTCTTGGACGATAAACTCTGAAGGCTATCAAAATGTCAAACTTAGCAATTATTTTTCAGGACAAGACATGCACAGTAAATGGTAAGGTCTGGGGAGTGTTTTGTTGCAGAAAGATTCAAAGCTGCAGGTACATTGTGCCTTGGAAGTGGAGAAATGGATAGATGTGCGAGGAAGGTGTTTGGCATGTTTGTCTTCATCAGTTTGAGTATTGAGCACAGGATTTGGACAACATGTTACAAATGCACTGAGATGTTCTTAAAATTGGATATTTGCGCTGTTCTATTCGCCGGGATCGGAAGGTTTGGGTTGTAAGGAGAGACTGGGACTTTGGTCCCCGAAACCAAGGAGGTTGGATTTTTTACCTGTGGAAGACAAGGGGTGACATTATTGACGCTGTTTTTTCAGGAGGGGGAAAATGAAGGACAGGTCCGAGAATTAACCTTAAGTATAGTCAAATCCCCACATACATTGCCTTTAGCTTTAGGGGGAAAACAGGAGCCTAAACCATACAAGGCGATATTCCTGCCATGCTTTGTCCTGCCCCTCCTCTCTTCCAGCTTTCATACCCACCCCACCACCCTACTATCTGTCTGAAGAAGGGTCCTGACCCAAAATGTCACCTATCCATGTTCTTCATGGATGCTGCCCGACTCGCTGAGTTACTCCAGCACTGTGTCCTTCCTGCTATTTTACACTACACGTACAGCAAAATTTGAACAGCCGCAAAACATTGGATTTACTTGAGCATAATCTGACAAATATACTTCTTCAAAAAATTCATTTGAATCTATGATTTAACCAGAATCTTTGAATTCTGCATTTGACTTAACTGAAAACATTAGGCTGCAAGATAAGCTACAAAATGATTCTTCATCCACCCCTCTTGTGGTTTCTGCCTTTAAAACAAGGAAAAAAGGATGAAATGTAGAAAGTTTAAAAATCTCTCTCCAAATAGGAAAATAAACCTTTGGTAGCAGATTAAGTAGAACTATTAAAAGCTGGTAAAATGTACACAAAGAAAGGAATGGCAAGAAATGCTTTAATAAATGAGGCTACGGTTGTGAGGATAGGAACATTGAGGGAAACTGTGAGAGATGGGTAAACAATAATCCGTACACATCCCTAATGTTTCATTGCTTCCTCCTCTCCCATACAGTTGTTGAGCCCGTGCTTCCAGCTCAACACAGAATTATTCTGCCTGACCATGGCAACCAAAAATGAGTTAATTCCAATTTTATTTCCCAGCTCTTGCTGTTCAAGTGGTCACACATCAACTACACCGTTTCCACCACCACCACTCTTTCAAGCAGGAAGGATCGACTTCCCCTTACGCATTATACGAGAAGAGTTTTCCTTGATCTCCCTCTTGTCCCTCCGAATACTTTTACCAGGTTCATTTTACATACAAGTTTCCACATGGTAAAATGACTACATCGGAATAAACTTCCTGATATATTTGCAGGAGCTTAAACCTTGCTCTAGATCCAAAAGGGTGAAGAGCACGATTTAAACAAAAGATGTGGGCAGATCAAAATGTTATACACATCATTCAAACTAACTGCCTAATTCCAAGGTTAAATATTTCAGTGCTGTAACAACTGACTTTAGCAGTTCCATTGCAGTGACTTGCATTTTAATACTGCTGCATGAGCTGAACACTTTCCAAATGTGCCAGCAGTTAAGGTTTAAAAATTACAAGAACGCTTTGAAGAAATTGACATAGTGGAACTTTATTAGAACATATCCACACTTAAAAGAAGTGTAAAGAATAGGCCCGAACAGCTGTATTTAAAAAAAAACAACTGGCTTTTATTTTGCTATTAGTATTGCTGGTAGCTATTTACGGACACAGCCAAAAAAAACATAAGGAACTGCAAGTGAGGTACATTCGGAACCTCAAATACATCTTCAATGTAAAACAAAAACATAAAAAGGCAGGCATTACATATACCAACATATGATAAATAGAAGGCCTTGAGTGCATGGTGCCAATGGCCACGCGCATTTTTTTATTGAAGGACTGCCGAGCTTTGTTTCGCAAGCGGAGCAGGACCTCTATTTAATCTGCAAGGACACAGCTGTGGCCTGGAACAGAGACAGAATTCCTGTCCCTCAACCTCCAACCTCTCCCCCCCCCCCCCCCCCCCCCGCATTAAAATTTCCACATTGTACATAAGCTTGACTTGGTTTACATCAATTATCACTTTTCAGAAGTCACCAAGATTTTACACAAAGGAATTCAAACGTCCATTATTTTGCACTAACCCCCCCCCCCCCCCCCCCCCCCCCAATACATTTAAAATTTTCAGTTTAGGCTACAGTATTAGCATTAAGAAATCCAATTATACAAAAGTCGAATCAAGCTACATCTATAAACAGTGATGGCAAACTAATTTCTTAGTTTGGTTCTATGTCAAGAAATACAAGCTGACAAGAGTGCGTTTTCCTACCAGTAAGGCTGCACCTACTGACCATGTAAAGTGGATAGGTTTTTAAAAAAAGCTACAGTAATATTTAACCAAAGTTTAGATGGATACATGCATACTGTAAAAATGACCATAACTACACATCAGTACACCACTGAACTAGAAATAAAAAACAGCCTTTGCTGGCTTTTAAATATTGGTAGCAAACAGAGATGTCAGGGACAGTATATAGATCAAATGAGAGGCCGGAATAATCAAGACACTATCTTACTAGGTTTAACAAACACCAATTCAAGGTTGTTTTTTTAAATCAAGTGACTGTAAATATATGGTAGGGTGCACTGGTCTTGCATTTGTGCCTTATAGAACACTACAAAACGCCTTATGCCTCGGGCGCTTAGCTTGCAGGGCAGCCCTTGTGGCCATTTCGAAAACTTCCCTCACACCATCTTTAGTTTTTGCCGAGCATTCCATGTAGCCGTACGCACAAATCTTGGTGACTATCTCTTTGCCTTCTTCGGGTTTCACAGGCTCCTGCATAATACAAAAGACCACTGTTAAAATAATATTTAAAAACTAGGAATCAAATCACTAATTAATAGGAAATCAGAAGGTAGTCTGCATTACTCTCTGCTCAGTTCTGACTTGCAAGGTAAAGTTTATCTAGTCATGAGTGGTGTAGCTATTTTTAAGCTCAGAATTATAGAGTCACACAGCAAGGAAACAGGCCCTTCGCTCAACTTGCCCGCACTGACCAACATGTCCCATCTACATTCATCCCATCTGCCTGCATTTGGTCCACATTCTTCTAAACCTGTCCTATCCATATACCTGTCTAAACGTTTCTTAAACATTGCCATAGTACCTGCCTCAACTACCTCCTTCGGCAGCTTATTTCACCACCACCCTTTGTGTGAAACATCACCACTCAGATTCCTATTAAATCTTTCCGCCACCTTAACCTGTCTTCTGGATCTCAATTTCCCTACTATAGGCAAGAGACTGTGTCTGCCCGATTTATTTATTTCATGATTCTGTACACCTTCATAAGATTTAAGTTTTCCCCGAAGATTCAAAGCTGAAAATGACATTGCAAACAGATACATCCCTTTCTGTTGTTCAACTCAGCATATATGCTATTATAGAAAAACAGGATGCCCAAGATAAAAATCACAATTGATATCATCACAAAGTAAATACTCTGAACCTTTAGCAATAACCCCCCACCCCCCCAAAGGAAAACAGACACTGATGAACTTGGTCAGTATCTTCACAAAACACAGAGTGCTGGGGTAATTCAGCAGATCAGACAAGAAACAAGGGTCCCCACCCAAACATCACCTATCCACATCCTCCAGGGATGTTGCGTGACCCACTGAGAGTTACTTCAGCACTTAGTGTTTTGCTCAAAGTTCCAGCATCTGCAGTCTCTTCCTGTATTTCCCTACTAACCTGCTTCATCTTTGCCAGTTCCCTTCGTGTGTGCTCATCGTTCCTCAAATCCTTTTTATTCCCAACAAGGATAATGGGCACACTAGGGCAAAAATGTTTCACTTCTGGAGTCCACTTCTCTGGAATATTTTCTAGTTTGTAGGAAAAAAAATGAATACATGCGTTTTACTTGTATAGCACAGATTCAGAATCATATGCAGCATGGCAGGTTTTACACACTCCCTGTTATATATTTTTTGTTTTTATTGTTATTTGTAAAGATTCTATTGAATCAGTTCCCACCAGCCTGTAAAAAAAGCATACAATACTAATTACTTGAGGAAAAAAAGGTGCTCTCACATCACCTCTTTTTGACTGAGCCGCCCATGTCTGCGATATCTGCTAGTCAACTTCATAATTAAAAGGACTTTCTCTTTTATCTAAATACTTCATGATCTCCAAAACATGAAGCTGCCTCTGCAATTTAAGTCTCAAAAGTTCTACAATTACACTCCAACTATACTTCAGCTCTATAAATATTGTAGCAAATCTCTTCAGACTCCTCTCCCAAGCCATCGTGTCCTTCCGAAAATGCAGTGTCAGCACCAAACACTCCTTCTGCCCCAGCAGGATGATGCTCTGTATAAGCTTAGTTCGCCTTTGTAGATATGGCCACAATGTACAAAAGCCAGAGAGTCCAGGATACTGTTCGCTTTAGTGAGTGATTTAACCTGTCTTGCCACCTTCAATGTGATCTCTATTTTTGCACGTTTGAAAACTTTATAGGTGTTCTCAGTCTCATTTTATAATGCATTAGGGTAATGGTCTGATTTGACAATATTACCACAGAATCTTCTGTAGCTGCAAATCATTCCAGATTTCTAGGAGCATTAAATAGCCTACTCAACTGGGGGGAGGGAGGTTGGGCAGATACACTTTGCACCAAGCTGACCAGCTTTATGCTGTGTGATAAATCTAGAGGGGCTTGACTAAAGGTCATTACCCTTAATTAAATAGGCAAGTTTAGTCAAGGTTGCTGTTCACCTTGATTTAATTTGCACTCATATTTTGTTTTATTAATGCAATCTTTTTTCTTTTCATCGTCTTGTATAATTTGTGTGTAATTAATGTCTATTTATGTTTTTGTATGGTGTCTGAGTCTATGTGCCTGTGATGCGGCTGCAAGATTTCCATTGTACCTGTACCTCACCGTGCTTGTGCATGTAAGAAGAAACTCTTCTTTACTTGTCTGCATTTTTACACTTGAACAATAATTCAAAGTGTTAAAATAGCACAGCCATCTCACATTTTACATGGGGCGGGGGGGGTTACATTCTTGAAAAGGCAGGTGTAATTCAAAACAGCGCAAATAGAACATAAGCGATTACGCTGCCAGCCGTAAATATGAGTGTGTTATTCCAAAATACAAGAGTGTAAATCAGACTTTGGTATTAAATGAAAAAGCATAAATCAAAGTGCAGTGTCCAGGATAGACGGAGGACAATTTGACCCAATGCTTTTGTACTTGCCACACTGTGTACCGCACAAGTCTTCAGTAACCAGCAAGCAACTCCAAAACAATGCTTTCAAAATAAAATAATTATGCAATAACCACAGCAATGCCATGGAAAATCACCCCAGAAGAATCTCTACACTGAATAATGTAACAGGAGGATCAAAGGCAATGACATCATACAAATTATAATGAGACTGCAGAACAAGATGTTAGTAATCACACTAAATATTAACCTTACAGATCACTGCACAAGGCAATAAACTGTCCATTTCCAGAAATTTTTAAATGCCTGAGACGTGAAAGGCTTGTTAAATGTCTTCGTATTTTTACATTAAGATCTTCAGAAAGAATTAAATGCAGCACACGCCTTTCTCAAAAGAGCACCACACTTTTAAGTTGTCTAAATGTTTTTTGTTAAAATGTCTCCTTTAGATGGACATTTCTAACTGTGTAAATGCAAATCACTCTTCAACACTGACAAAAGCAAAATGACTTCAGTTTAGATTAATATATTTAACTAAAAGAATGATAGAGTAGTAAGATTAAGCAGTACATTAAAGTTATCTCACCCAAACTGTCAGGACTATCGATTGAAAAACACATTAGAATTACATCTGTATCTGGATAGGAGAGAGGCCGAAGTCGATCATAATCTTCCTGTCCTGCTGTGTCCCAAAGAGCCAGTTCAACCTGGAGAAGATTAAAACGGTCAATTTTTATAAAGAATAAATAAAGAAAATTCATTTTCTGTTCCTGAATTAAAACAATCCCTGCAGCATTGGAAATAGAATAGGCAAATCACACAGGTTTGCTCTTCATTTTAAGAGAGCAAGTCTGCTGTAAAGATAGTCTTGAATATTGGTAATAAACTCAAACACATCGATGAATGTTTAGTTTAGTTGAGAGATACAGCATGGAAACAGGCCCTTCCACCCATTGAGTCCATGACCACCATTGATGATCCATTCACACAATTTCAATTTAATCCAATCCCAACACTAGGAGCAATTTTACAAAGGGCAACGAACCTACAAACTCTCACACTTTTGGGTTGTGTGAGGAAGCCTGTGCATGCACAAGGAGATCATGCAAACTCCACACACACAGAATGTGAGCTTATGATTGAACCCGGCTCTACCGCTCCAATTTAAACAAGTCTAAAGAAGGATCTCGACCCAGGTGTCACCTATTCCTTTTCTCCAGAGATGCTGCGTGACCCGCTGAGTTACTCCAGCATTTTGTGTCTATCTTCGGTGTAAACTAGCATCTGCATTTCGTGCCACACCTTAAACAAGGCCCTTTTGTGATTAATGTGTCTTACAGCACCAGAGACCTAGGGTTGATTCTGACTACAGGTATTGTCCATACGTAGTTTGTACATTTTCCCTGTTTCCGCACTGTATTTCTAAAGTCTAAAGAGTCTTAAAATGAACTTGAGAAATATTAAAAACACACAATCATGTTTTAATAGGGTTAACACAATCGGCTTAATAACACACTTTACAGTTCACCGTTAGTCTGTTCCTTCCTCTCCTATACTGTCACTTCTATTTTAAAAGAGGGACCAATGCTGATAAATTCAGACAAATGGGGAAATAATATTATGCATTAAAGCTAGATGAACAATAGCCAAGAGAATAGGGTTATTGAAACCGTTTGAATGTTACACATGTTATACGAACAGAATATTTTAGATGTTACTACCAACCTGCTTTCCATCCACTTCAATATCTGCTACATAATTTTCAAAAACCGTTGGAACGTACACCTCAGGGAACTGATCTTTACTGAAGACAATGAGTAGACATGTCTTGCCACAAGCACCATCACCAACTATAACGAGTTTTTTGCGAATGGCAGCCATCGCTGTAAAAAAAAACAGAGATCTATTACATATTGCAGCCATTATACCAATTTGGTTACAAATTATATCCAGCAGAAAATCTTTTTTTTTTTTTTTAATGTGCAATTGTTCAACTTCTACTGTTTTTTAAATTGGGAAACTGGCATTTCCCTTTATATTGTTCAGCTTTTGCGAAAGTGCATATTCACAGTACAGTTGGGTAGAAAAATAGACCCAGTGACAGTGTGCAACCAGGGAGTTATAAACAAAATACAGCATGGTAACAGGCCGTTCAGCCCATTGAATCTACACAAACCATTCAATTGCACAAATCCTACATTAATCCCATATTTTATTCTCCGCATTCTTAATAAAATCCCTATCCCCGAGGTTATCCCATTCACCTATATTAGGAGCAATTCACAATGAAGCTGTGAATCATAGCTTTGAGATGTGTGAAAAACCAAGCACCCAGAGAAAACCCCACGTGATCATCTTCCAGCCTCATCCTTATGGTTTGGCAAGTGCTTTGAGATAGATACACACAATGCATTTGGTAGATGAAACATCCAACAGGTACTGATCACCAGCTCAGGGTGGTGGGGATAGACCCAATCAAGCAGGCTGCTGTATCCTGGTGCTATTAAGCTTTGAAAAAATTGTTGAATCTGCACACATCTAGCCAAGCGGAAGCGTTCCATCATACTCTCATGAAACTTTGTGTTTCAAAAAAAATAAATTTGATCAGCCATATAATAATAATAATATATAATAATATATCTTTTATTGTCATTGCACGTCAGTGCAACGAGATTTAGTGAGCAGCTCCACTGATGTCCAGGAAAGGTAAATAAATACAATACATAAATAAACAAGCTGAATTGATTGACGTGACCATCTGAGGGAGACTGTCCAAAGGGGGTGGGTGGGGGGGCACTCATTAGGGCCGGTTCAGAGCCGCTATAGCTCTTGGGATGAAACTGTTCCTGAGTCTGGAGGTTCGGGCGTAGAAGGCCTTGTAACGTCTGCCGGAGGGAAGTAGTTGAAACAGACCGTGGCAGGGGTGTGATGAGTCCTTATGGATGCTGAGGGCCTTCCTGAGGCACCGCGTGTGGTAGATGCCCTCCAAGGCTGGTAGCTCTGTCATTGTGTGCACGTGAGCAAAGAGTGCAAATTGCGGTGCAGCCTCGAAGGGCCGAATGGCCTACTCCTGCTCCTATTTTCTATGTTTCTATACTCTCAATGCACCTTGTAGATAATGTAAAGGCTTTGAGGATTCAAAGGGTCCAATAGGATATCGGCCCTGATAATCACCATATTTGTGTGGCTAGTCTAATTATGGCTCTGGTTAACAGTGACCCCAGGATGTTAAAGGTGAGGGATTTGTTTAATGCCAATGATTGACTATGTTGTTGGTGGTAGTTAAGATGAGAATTTCATGTTCCTAAGTTCTAAGAGCAGAGTTAGGCCATCTGGCCCATCAAGTCTACTCAACCATTCAATCATGGCTAATCTATCTTTCTCTCGCAACCCCATTCTCCTGCCTTCTCCCCATACCCCTGACAGCCTTACTAATTAAGAATCTGGAAAATTCTGAAAGAATTTCACATTGCAGTTAGAATTTGAGCAGAAGGAAATACAAAGGATCAAAGACCAAAAATGACTCATTTGGTACAGAATGAAAAATTATCCTTGGTCTTTCTACAGTCCCACAAAGCCTAAATCTACTCCTGAAAACTCACCTCCACTTGAGTTTTATATAAACTCATACTTTTTAATAAATTACATTTTTTATTCAGTGCCTTTAACAAAAAAGGTCCACTGCTTCAGTTCTTGGAAATGTATGACATTACAAAAAGAATAATGAAGATATCAAGATATAACGAGGAGTTCAAGTTTTTTTTTAAAAAGAGGTAGTATAGGGAGGTTTCGGCAAACACTTCAGAACTCAGGGCAGCCAAAGCACACCCACCAAAAGGCAGAGCAAATAAAAAATTACAGATTCTCACAATGCTAGAATTAGAGAACCGCAGACGTGAGCAAAGAGTGCAAGGTTGGAGGAGATTACAAATGTGGAGGGTTGAGATCAAGGGGAGACAAAAGGGAAAATTATAAAACTGAGGTTGTAAATTGATAAGGAACCTTTGTTTGGGCACACATTCTTACCACATCCAACAAAACACCTGGTTTACAGGTTTAGACAACTCCCAGGAAACAAAATGCACACAATTACAAGTCAATTGATGTAATTCTTTTGGCAAGTGGGTGTAACTATAGCTTTGAATCAGTGTTCTGGCATGCTCTGGCAAGGCTTGGGGTTACTGCAGATTTGTCCTTGAGAAGCTGTCAATTTTGACAGCATAACTGCATGAAAATTAGTAGGCAAAATGGCAAGTATTGCTAAAGGGGTGACAGAGACCCAAAAGACAACCTTCATTTGCTCTCCTAGAGCAAAACACAAAGTGTTTGAGTAACTCAGCAAGTCATGCAGCATCTGAGGAAGAAATGGACAGCCGACATTTCGGGTCAGGACCCTTCTTCAGATTGAAACCAGAAACGTCCCCTACCCATTTCCTCCGCAGCTGCTGCCTGACTTGATGGTTTACTCCAGCACGTTGTGCATTGCTCAAGAATCCTGCATGCAAAGTTCCTTGGGTCTCAGTCTGCACTTTCGTGGTTAAAACTGGACTCATCAATATAATGTTACAGAATATTATAAAAGTGGAAGGAACAGGCAAGGGAAAAAAAGGCGCACAATTCCCCCAGCCCATCCCTATAGTACAGATAATAGGAATGGGATGTGCAAACTGTTTTTGTCAATATCGTTTTATACTCTGAAGTAAAAGCTCAGTAAAGGATCTATCTTTATAAATTAACATGGAAGCAGAAAAAAAATATCCAAATCTGCAAGGGTGCTTTGGAAAATAAAACTAGAAACAAAATGACTGAAATATATTTACTCATATTCCTTTTATTACCTCCATGTTATTTGCTACTGCTAAGCAACCCTCTAAACTTCATGAAATGGGCGGATTGAATGTCACAATCAGAGGAAATGGAACGCGGAACCAAAATAACCTTAAATTTAAATTACCTGCTACAATTACTGCCCACTAAACCCATTTCTGGAATTCATTATGAATATGTATGTAAAGAGACAGTAAATCAGTCCAATGCGAGCCGTTTATTTTTTGTTCTACGTTCAAGCATTTGCAATCTGTGCCTCTGCTAGATATACATTGTTCAGACATTATGCCTAGCAACACAAATGCAAGGAATGTCATTATTTTTTTGTTATCAACAAAATATCACTCGGCCCTCGTGGCAGGGAATGGGTGGGGTCAACCACCAGTAGGCAGTGTTCCTGCCAATGTGGTCCCTACTATAATAAATAACTTAGCCTAGCCCTGAAGTCTACTGTTTTCACAGGCCACATGAAGCATTTCACTGCAACTCAATTAACCCTTTTCTTCAAAAATAAATAAATAATGATGTCCTCTCCTCCACCCATTCTCCTACTGCAACCTCTAGCAGTAAGAGAATGATTATGGTGTGGAACATGTCACTAGATGCAAAGTAAATGCCTTTCACAGGAATGATAGATACACAAGAAAAAAGGAATGGAAAGATTGGGTGATATAATAAAGTATGGGAAGAGCTCATGTGAAGCACACACAAGATCACAAAGTAGTTAAGATGAATGACTCGCTTTTGTCATGTGCATTCAACATATTGCTGTGGTATTTCAAAATAACTGAACCAATTCATTTTTAAACAATGTGGTATGACACCACCAACAAAAATCAGGTTGAAAGCTGAAGAAAAAATATACTGTAGGCTCTAATGATGATATAGTAAAATTGATCATGAGTAACACAATAGAAATGCAGTTGCCAATCGAGGGATTTAGATTTTACGCAGTTTTGACAGCAGTCTTTGACTTAGAAACATAGAAAATAGGTGCAGGAGGAAGCCATTCGGCCCTTCGAACCAGCACTGCCATTCATTGTGATCATGGCTGATCGTGCCCAATCAATAACCCGTGCCTGCCTTCTCCCCATATCCCTTGATTCCACTAGCCCCTAGAGCTCTATCTAACTCTCTCTTAAATCCATCCAGTGACTTGGCCTCCACTGCCCTCTGCGGCAGGGAATTCCACAAATTCACAACTCTCTGGTTGAAAAAGTTTTTTTTCACCTCAGTCTTAAATGGCTTCCCCTTTATTCTAAGACTGTGGCCCCTGGTTCTGGACTCGCCCAACATTGGGAACATTTTTCCTGCATCTAGCTTGTCCAGTCCTTTTATAATTTTATATGTTTCTATAAGATCCCCCCTCATCATTCTATACTCCAGTGAATACAAGCCTAGTCTTTTCAATCTTTCCTCATATGACAGTCCCGCCATCCCAGGGATCAATCTCTTGCACCTACGCTGCACTGCCACAATCACAACGACGTCCTTCCTCAAATTCGGAGACCAAAACTGGACACAATACTCCAGATGTGGTCTCACCAGAGCCCTATACAACTGCAGAAGAACCTCTTTGCTCCTATACTGAAATCCTCTTGTTATGAAGGCCAACATTCCATTAGCTTTCTTCACTGCCTGCTGTACCTGCACGCCAACTTTCATTGACTGGTGTACAAGGTCGCCCAGGTCTCGCTGCACCTCCCTCTTGCCTAACCTAACCCCATTGAGATAATAATCTGCCCCCTTATTTTTGCCGCCAAAGTGGATAGCCTCACATTTATCTATATTATACTGCATCTGCCACGCATCTGCCCATTCACTCAACCTATCCAGGTCACCCTGCAACCTCCTAACATCCTCTTCACAGTTCACACTGCCACCCAGCTTTGTGTCATCTGCAAACTTGCTAGTGTTGCTCCTAATTCCCTCTTCCAAATCATTAATTCTGGCCTCTAGACTAACATCACCAGTCATGCAGCTAAATTCAGCTGTGTATGTATTATACATGGGATGGAAAATGGATTCATTCCCAAAGATGTGCTCTTTCGGGAGGTCGTCAGTGCATGGAGGCCAAGAGCAAGACCAAAGCTTTGCTACAAGGATATGATTAAGAGAGATTTGACAAATTTCAACATTGGCACTGACAACTTGGAAAAGGCTGCTGAGGACTGGGGATGGTGGAGAATGGGCCTCTACGTGGATATAAAGCATTATGGCACCAAGTCGTTCAAGACTCTGGAGGCCAGACGGCACCGCCACAAAATGGTCAGTGGCAAGAGCAACACACTCTCCAATCCAACACCTGGAGACAACTTCACGTAGAAGCTATGGGAGAGTCTACCTGCCAAGGATAGGCCTAGTCAGCCACAGCAATAAATGCAACAACAGAAGAAACGTTCCCCTCTCCAAGCAGGACAATGTCAAAGCCCCACCATCATTTCTCGTAGATGGATCAGATGCCAACCAACCATGTGTCATATAACATTCGGGAGGAATGCTGGAGACTTTGGGAGTAAGACATGATGGATCATCCATTTAGCACTTCTGGCTGAACATGTCTATGACTGCTTCAGCCACATCTTCAGAACTTGCTTGCAGGGCCCAGCCATCATAAGGATAGCATTGTGTAGGAAGGAACTGCAAATGCTGGTTTACAGTGAAGATAGACACTAAACGTCACCCATTCCTTCTCTCCAGATATGCTGCCTGGCCTCCAGCATTTCAAGGTTAGTTTGTCACATACCAATTAAGGTACAGTGAAATTTGAGTTACCATACAGCCATACTAAATGAAAAGCAACATGACACACAACCACGTAAAAATTAACATAAACATCCACCACAGTGGATTCCACATTCCTCACTGTGATGGAAGGCAATAAAGTTCAATCTTCTTCCTATTTGTTTGCATCTATTTAAGGATAGCATTGTTCTTGCTGCTTCCTGTTCAACAGTTCAATTGACCTCCACCATGCAAGACTAGATCTGGACTAAGAAATGTCTTTAACCATCTTAACGTAATGTTTGTAGAGCCTGACATTTTAATTTAAATCCAAGTGCTAGTTTTATTGTAGTGTTACCTCTCCAACATATCATTCTTTTGGATGTTGTTCCTATAAGTGAATGGAGTTGATAGGTCTGGTCAAAGCATTGTAACATATTGTTTGAAATCAGTCTGAGGAAGGGTTCCAACCCAAAATGTCACCAATCCCTGTTCTCCAGAGATGCAGCTTGACCCATTGAGTTACTCCAGCACTGTGTCCTTTTTTGTTTGAGTTCAATTTTCTGTTGTTTATGTATGTATCAAGCCACTTGTCTGCTTAACTTTGTGCATCAAGAGCAATACTGCTAGTCCCTAAACAGCAGTGGGCTGGCATTTATTATTTATAAGCTGATTTTTGTAGCTAACCTTTGAATGCAGAGATTTTCAACAAGTTCAACAAGAAAAATCTGTTCTGTCCAAAGAAAGTACTTTTTGATAAAGTGTTTCCATTACTGACTTTTCAGTGAATGTTCAGAGAACTGAACGATAATTTATTCAAACATTCCTTCTTGGCAAGTATTGAAAATGCCTAGTGCCAAAGGCAACGGGTCCAAACCTTTAATGTACTGTTTCTATTTACTATTTGGATGTTCTTACAGCTTGCCATGCATCAGATCATGATTCAAAATAGAAATGTTTTATTCAATCAAGTTACTGGTATGTTCCCTCCCATTTGGGAAGTTGTAGAGTTGCTCGTTAACATCATCTGGTAGCATGCATATATAAAACGGAAGCACCTGTAGTATAGTTGTGTGGCTCGTAAGGGAAATGTTTGCAACCAAGTGTACATCTATACTGGTCTTGCACAGAAGTCAGAATACCTGTCAAAACAGCGCAAAACCTAAAATCGGAATATTTTTGTCAAAGAGTGGAGAGTGTGGTAGTTCAAGTTCACATTTATTGTCACATGCACCAATTGGTACAGTGAAATTTGAGTTACAATACAGCCATACGAATAAAAACACAATACACAATTGAATTTAACATAAACATCCACCACAGCGGAATCAATGTTTCACACTGATGGAAGGCAATAAAGTTCAGTCATCTTCCTCTTTGTTCACCCATGGTCGGGGCCTAGAACCCTCTGCAGTCGCCGCTCCGTCGGCTCGATGTACAGGCCCTCTTGCCGGGATGTTTGAAACTCCGGCGTCGGAACGGAACACACTCAATGGCTTGGAGTTTCCGAATAGGCCGCTTCTTATCGGAGACCGCGGCCTCTGAAGTCCACAGGTCGAGCCGGGGGAAGCTCCAACACTGGCGATCCCCGGCAAAAGATCCCAGGCCTCCGCGATGTTAAAGTCAGCATCACGCCCACGGCTAGAAGCTCCGCAGACCACAGCTCCACGGTGTTAAAGTCAGCAGTCCAACACTGGCGATCCTCAACAGGATCCTAGGCTCCAAGATGGTAATTCAGCACTGCGCCTGCTGCTGAAACTCTGGGCCATCTCCAGTAGGAAAGGCCTCGCCAATCAGTTGTTAGGCTGCGGGGGGGGGGGGGGGGGGAAACGGGTGAAGATGCGCCAAGGAGAAAAGAAGCATCTCCGACCAGGTAAGTGACTGAAAATGGTTCCTCCACCACCCCTCACATAAGGCATGCTGAGAAACATTAGCTTTCTCTCTTAGTCCCCAACCACGCAGCCTCAATGCTGCAAAGTGACATTGTTCTTCTGCTGCTTTATGATCCAATAACATCTCAATGGATAAAAAAAAACTGATTAAATGATAACATGGTCCTGCCAAATCAGTTCAATGGCAATACGTAAATGTCAAATAAGTCAATACCTTATGCTTATGGACTTCCAGATATAGTTATTCATAAGCAGAGATAGGTGGTGCTCCAGGAAAGACATTAAGTGTTCCTTTGATAGAAAATAAAGCACAAGAATAGCGACTCATTCTATTGTCCTTGCCCTGGACAAAAAGGGAAAGAAAAAGTTTCATACAATCACAAAGGAAAATCATATGTGAAGCTGATGAAAAGGGATCAATGAAAACTGGGAACTAAAAAAGGAGAAGCTACAAAAGAAACTATAGTAACCAAATACAAAGGGAAAAACAAAGAAATGCTGAAAAACAGAATTAGGTAAATGGAAAAGGAAGGAGACTGGCAAGCTGAATATAAGCATCAGCTTTACTGGACAAATTGGTCATGTCTTATGCAATGCCGTATTAAAAGGTCATATACTGTACGTAGAAGAATCATCTGGAAAAGACAAACCGCATTTGAAAGGATATACAACTGCTTTCCTCATTCGTAACCATATCTTTTCTATTAATGATCCTGGAGGTGCTGCCTCATAATCTTAACTCAACCTCATTCGGTTACTCCGTTATTGCACCTTTTTTGCACTACAATGTTCACACCATTTTGCTGCATTTGTATTTATCGTCGTATCTTTCATTACCATATACACTGTGTATTCTATGAACTTGTGCAAACAAGGAATTTCATTGCACCCTGGTGTATATGCCAAACTAATCTGTAACTGAATCGATTTTTGTTTCCCAGCAGGATTGATTTTAGCAGAAAGTATTTATTAAGCTTTTGGCTAAAACAGGAGCAGTATAATGTTCAGGAAATTGAACCTAAGAGTATTGTAAACTAAAGTATATTTTTCCTTTAAAAAAAACTCAGCAGCCAATGAAATTAGTATGATCCAAGTGTGTCTCTACTTTAAATTAAACTTACAGAATTACAAATAACAACAAGGAAGACAACCTGTGGAGTCCCTACCAGCTCTAAGAGCAATCCAATTAGTCCAACTCTGCTCCCCACAGCCCTGCAAATATTTTCTTACTGATAGCTATCTGTTTTCTTTTTTACCTCTACAATCTAATCTGGCGGTGCTCAAATAAAAATAATGATGCTCACTTCAAAAGTCATGTCAAGAATGCTTTCTTGTAATCTGTCCTGCAACAGAACAATGAAGTTCCTACTTGTAGCACATCCTTCATGTTCAAGGGATGGCCCAGTGCAAGAGCCATTTGTGCTGCTAAAGCACAGCTCCAGGGACCCAAGTTCAATCCTGACCTCATGGGCTTCTGTATAAGCAATTTGCATTTTCACCCCCCCCCCCCCCCCCCCCGTTTCAGCTGGGCACCCAAGGTTTCTCTCACATTCGAAGACAAGATAGCAGGTCAATTAGCGACTATCAATTATTCCTTTGTATGTGTTGTGCGAAAAGAACTGAAGTGAAGTTGATGAAGATGCCGGAGAGAATATGATACAGGGTTGCAAGGGGAAAAGGGAAAGGGGCTGATGGGATTGTTCTACTGAGAACCAGTGTAGGCTTGAGGGACGGATGAACTCTTTCTGTTGCCTCACAATTGATTAGCAAGGGTGTCAGGGGTTATGTGGCAAAGGCAGGAGAAGGGGGTTGTGAGGGAAAGATAGATCAGCCATGATTGAATGGCGGAGTAGACGATGGGCCAAATGGCCTAATTCTGCTCGTAAAAATTATGGATAAGTACAGTATTTCTCACTGAAGACCCATTTAACACACAGACTTGCTGCCATCAGTCCCTCATCACAAAGTGACATCAAGATAGAACATCCAAACATTTCAGATTTGGTTCAGCGCTAATATTCCTGGCTTTCCATCAAGCAGCTCTTCTAATGTTACTTTTGCGAGTTCAAGTGGGACTTGATAAACATGAACACATCTTGAGATATGCGCTGTCCAATAATTTGCTAAACAAAAGGCACCATGCATTCTCTCACGACACTGGTCAAGATTTTGTGATGTCATTCAAAAAAGGGAATGGTATTTGAGCCTTGCATAATATTTAACTCCCAACTAATTTTACTCAAACTGATTAACCATATAACCATATAACAATGACAGCACGGAAACAGGCCATCTCGGCCCTTCTAGTCCGTGCCAAACACGTATTCTCCCCTAGTCCCATATACCTGCGCTCAGACCATAACCCTCCATTCCTTTCCCGTCCATATAACTATCCAATTTATTTTTAAATGATAAAAACGAACCTGCCTCCACCACCTTCACTGGAAGCTCATTCTACACAGCCACCACTCTCTGAGTAAAGAAGTTCCCCCTCATGTTACCCCTAAACTTCTGTCCCTTAATTCCCAAGTCATGTCCCCTTGTTTGAATCTTCCCTACTCTAAGTGGGAAAAGGAATTACCTGCTCATTTTTTATAGTCACTATCTAATAGATCTAGCTGTGCACAAACAAATAATAATTTGCCCTTATATTATAGCAGTACCTACACTGACGTTAGAATATGGTTGTGTTCTCTTTGTACTCAGGTGATTTAAGCTTCCAGTTGAAACTGTTTGTGTGCACACAGGTCCATATTGCATTGTTACCCTCTCAAAATATTTTGTAATCAACACTAAAAAAAAATGTAGAACACAGCCAATCAAAATTTGGACCTTGATCTTTAATAACCCTTACAGCAAGCATGTTGAAATCCTTGCCATGATGCAAATGTAATGCATTTTGTTTCAAAAAGATACACAATACCAGTAAAAATGCTGACACACAGTCCAGCCTATTCAAAACTGCATTCACAGGATGTCCCTCCTCTCAGACTGACCTAGTTTCCAAAATAACTCAAAGGAAACGGACAAGTTTGACACCCTGCCCAATTCGGAGATCCACATTCCAGTTTCTAATCCAGGACAAGCCTGGGGGAAATCAAAAACTGGCTGAAATCTACTTTGATTTCCTCATTCTCCATATACAGTCTCTAAACAAAAAGGAATGTGGGCCTTTATAAAAATAAGCACAAATAACAGACATTGCTTCTTTAAGTGCTCACAGGAAATATGCAAATAGCTGTATTTCATACCAGTCAAGATAACAAGTTATCCAGATTTAAGCGTTATAGTACTTTGACACTTTAGATTTTCAAAATAGATTTCAGGCAAGTTGAAACTCCTACAGTTAATGAATTAAATGCATAAATTCCTACAGTTAATTAATTAAACGCATAACCTTAGTGTATGTGTTCCTTCCATCGTTTCACTGGGCTCGAGTATAATTGATGCATGCTCGAGGCTCTCAGCATCCATCTTCCATCGTCACTGACTGATCATGGGCCAGGGATTCTCGGTAGTCAATGGAGATGTTACTTTTTTTCCTCCAAAGAGGCTTTGAGCATATTCTCGAATCTTTTCTTGTGGAAGTGTCTGAAACATGGCGTGAGTTTTTGGGGTTTGGTGTTCAGCATGTATATACTGTGGCCTACCCAATGGAACCAAATTAATGCAATTAGGATCTGAAAGGGGAATGCTGGCATGGCAGATGCCACTGACATCAGTTTGCTTATGCCTTGAATAGATTTGGAAGACTGCAAAGTCAGCCTCAGTGGCATCTCCACAGTAGAGATAACATGTCCCACAAAAATGAGGGTTATTCTGAATCAGTCCAAAGAAGGGCCCCGACCTGAAATGTCACCTATCCATGTTCTCCAGATATGCTGCCTAACCCGCTGAGTTATTCCAGCATTGTGACCTTTTGTGTAAGCCAGCATTTGTTTCCGCTCCCTGCATCACAGATATTCAACATATGATATTTTGTATGTCAATGACTCTTTGGGGTATGCATCTTGGATTTAAGCCATTTTTCACTTTAACAAATACTGCACCCTCTCTATACACAGGAATATACTGAAGCAAAAGTCCAACAATGCATCTTGCCTCATTGTTTTAATTGATAAAATTTGGCTGCTTTAATCATTTTTACAGGAACCTTTTATAAATCAAACAATGGTTGTATCTGGTATAAATGGAGGTGTTTATTACGTGCACAACATACAAGTACAAAATATAATGCAGTCTGGTTTGTGCAAAATATCATAGTATCCACATCAATTTTATACCAGTGACATTTTATTTTTTTTAATTGCATAATATGTGCTCCTTTTATCATTCAGAGATATGTGTACATGCTCCAGCATGTATTCTAGCCTAGATTTTAAGAAAACGGCACAGAAAGAATTTATGCCATTGCCTTTTGAAAGTGTTTTGGCCCCAAGCCAGAAGTATTTTGGGAGGCTTGGGGGTAGTTGCAGGAAGCTTTCCACTACATCAACCATTGGTGGAAATGCCAACAGAACCACAGATAATGAAAGTGAGATTAGTTGTGATGGCGTCCATAACCAAGTAGTCCATTGCCGTATACTACACATACACTATATGTACACGTGGGCGGAATATCAGATGGGTGCATTGCTCTCTGACATAAACCACACTCCAGAAAGCAGAGAAAACTGGAAATAAAAATAACAATTGTGATAGTTGAACTTAACGTCACAGGTTGCAGGATTAATGATGCCTCTGATCACAGCACCAGTCAGTATGACACTTCAGTGCATTACAAGTTAAAGTCCAATGATGAATACGTCACCCAATTCTCTACTAAACTTCGACAGATATATACGGTGGAGAACATACTGACCGGGTGCATCACAGCCAGGTTTGGTAATTCAAGTAGATAATTCATGCTCTCATCTTGCTGCTATCATCAGGAGGAATGTACTGAAGCCCGAGAACTGTGATCTCCAGGATCTAGAACACCTTCTTAAACCATCCTACACAACCACAACTGTAACGTAGCACTGAACTACTATGGAGTTTGCACTAAAATGGCTGCTCTATGTGATTTGCATTTGTATTCTCATAATATGATTAACTTAGAATAACTGATAATGTATTATGTATTTATTGCTCTTGTTGCTTTTAATGGGCCTGTAAAGTTGCAGTAAGAAAAAATCTTAGTTGCGGTTCATATGGCAAATAAACATCTCTTGAATATTTTGAACAATATCACAGATTGTTGAAATTTATGATTTACAGCTAGGTTAAATATGACTGAACATTTTACTGGGTAACACACTCAAATTCAAGCCCTGGAATCTATCTCCAATGCACAATCACACTTGCCTTCGAGGAGAAAAATAATATTTTGCCACAAGTATTCATAAACTAAAGATAGACACAAAATGCTAGAGTAACTCTAGGCAGCATCTTTGGAGTGAAGGAATGGGTGATGTTTTGGGTCGAGACTCTTCTTCGGAGGTCTTGACCAGAAACGTCACCCATTCCTTCTCTCCAGCGATGCTGCCTGCCTGCTGAGTTACTCCAGCATTGTGTGTCCATCATTGGAGTAAACCAGCATCTGCAGTTCCTTCTACACATCCTATTCATAAACGGAACCACTCAGAGCTGAAAACAAATGCCTAGATAAAATGTAGTCTGCTGTTGGAAGTTTCTAGACTACCTTGCTGTAAAATAAACAGGCAACTGGATACAAATGAAATAAACACTTCATTCATTGTCAATGATAATGTCAAATGTAACAAATGCATAACACATTATGCATTTCTGATGCATTTTGGTCCAATGCATTCCTGGCTAACAATAGCTACCATTACAAATGACCGAGAATTAATTCTGTACATTAACAAATTATTCTGCAGACCAAAAATCTATTCACTGTCGATAAAATAGCAAAAACCATTTCAGTTAAATCACAATACTCCATCTGTTTAATAGTGACCACCCATGGCAAGAATCAACAGCACAGTTAATTAAGTGCTTATGATTAACGTTACAGATGTTCTAGAATTGAAGTAAAAAAATCCAAAGAAACTGCACTACTATTTTTAAATGTAGTCATTTCCAATGAAAGAGCAAGCTATATCCCCAATAATGAAAACCAACCATATCATATCATATCCTTTATAACTATAAAACTCTGATCTCGCGTGTGTGTTTAATTTTTGTGTGTTGTCACATCTTCTCGAAAAAACGACGCGCTAACGGTAATTTTTTAAACATATTCTTCGAGAGATTTACCCTCTGGAGTCCGAATTCGCCTTATATGAAAAATTCATGCTTTATTTCTCGAGTTATTTATGAAAATGTTCACAAATCCAATAAAACTTTGAAAATAAACGAGATGATCTCGCTGATGACGTCACAATGGGTCTGCTGCGTGCGGCCTGCTCTGTGTTCCACACGCTGGTGGGGGGAGAGGAGGAGGGTGGGAGTGGGGGGGGGGAGAGGTAGTGCGTGTGGGGGGTGGTTAGTGTGTGTGTGACGCCGCAGGCCACCCCCCCCCCCCCCCCGCAACTGCGCGTTGTGGGGACGGGACCCAACGGGTCCCCCTTGGTCTAGTCTTCTTTAAAAACATAGTTTTTAACTTTAAATAAGAGGTCTGTGCAATGGCTCAGTTGGATGGCATCAATTTCCAATATTTTATATGCCCTCTTTAAATCCTGTTCTGTTATGTCAAGTTATATGTACTTAAAAGCTAATGCACAACACAATGCTCATTTACAAGCCTAAAATACGCAACATTGAAATAGTCTTATGCCTTTATGGTCTCATACATGACCGCAAAGGTCTATCAAGCCAATACATGCTTTCTCTATTTCATGCCAAATTCAATAGTGAAATTAATAGAGCCATCGTTCACAATCCCTCCATTTCCTAGGCACCTGTCTCCCCCCCCCCCCACCACATGATAGTCATGAGGAGTCTGATAAGGTAAATGGTCACAGGAGTGGGAGTCTAAAACTAGAAGGCATAAATTTAAGGCAGGGTGAAATAGTTAGAGGGGACACAAGGGGTAATTATTTGCCTCAGAAGGTAGTAGGTATATGGAGCAAGCTGCCAGAAGAGGTGGTAGTGGAGGCTACGGTTATATTTAGAGGTTATTTGAACAGATGCATGAATAGAAAATGTTCAGAGGGATGTTGACCAAATGCAGACAAGGATTAGTTCAGGTCGGGGCATTGGTCAGCATGGTTATATATAACTCAGCACATTCTTTTTTTTATTTTATTTTTTTATTTTTTTTATTAGGAGCAATTGTACACGGATAAATCGCTCGGCATCTACAGCTATACAATTATTGTACAGCTTCCTTTTTTTTCAAATTTTATCATAACAAACACACAGTAGACAGAGAACAAAAAACAACAATTAAAGAAACAAAAAACAAAAAAATCAAATAAAAACAAAAAACAAACAAATAAACCCAAGAACATATCAACAAACAATAAAAACAAAAACAAAAAAAAAAAACGAGTGGAGGGCAGCCAGAATATGTCAAAGTGCAAGATCAAAGTTCGCTCAGATTAAAGACATAGCACAGCAGCAAAATAAACAAATCAGACAGTTATGCCTCATCAAGCAATATCAAAATTGGTTTCCACACCTTCAAAAAATAATTTTGTGAATTCCCTTTGTTAAAACAAATCTGTTCCATCTTAGCAATAGAAAGCATTTCGTTGAGCCACCTCTTGAAACATGGGGAGAGTTGAGACTTCCAATTCAGTAATATTATTTTTTTAGCTGCAACCATACCTGCTCTAAGAATCTGCTTCTGGTGGGAAGGAAGGGCCCTTGTATTGTCAGAGCAACCAAAAATAGCCAGATTACAATCAGGCGGAATATTTATTCGACATTGTTTGGAAAGACAGTTAAATATGTCACTCCAGAAATTACTTAAAACTGGACAGTGCCAAAATAAATGTGATAGTGATCCTTCTGCAGTACCACATCTGTCACACATGGAGGAAACCGATTCAAAAATCTTGTTAAGTTTGGTTTTAGAATAATGTAGTCTATCCAAGACTTTAAATTGAATTAATCTGTATCAAGAACTAATAGAGCAGCTCTGTATACTGGACAAACCTTCCTCCCACAGTTCATTTGACACAGAAGTGCCCAATTCTGCAGCCCAGGCCTCCCTGAGATGACCGGCTTCAACTGGTGTCGTAAAGGCAGTGACAAAGCGGGAGTCAAGTGTTTAGAGTCAGGCTGTGAGAGAAGTAGATCATAAAGAATGTGACTTTTTGGTTTGACTATGAATTCTGGGATACGCTCCTGTACAAAATGCCTGACTTGAAGGTAGCGATAGAAGTGTTGTTGAGGAAGGCGATATTTAGTTTGGAGCTGAAAAAATGAGGCAAATTTATTATCTACTCAGCACATTCATAAGTGCATCAACAAAATGGAAACAAGTGATTCATGAAAATAATTATGTGGAGTACTTTTAGCAGAAATTTGAACTGCAATTTCAAGTGCACTTTGGACACAATTTCCTGACTACATTCAAAACAGGAACTCTAGCTCATTGTTTGAAGAAGTGCAAACATGGGAATTATATTCTTGTTTTAATAGCAAAATGCAGGATTACTCGTTTTAACACATTGCATTAAAAAAATCACATGTTTTCTGAACCAACATTTGTACATTAATATGATGACTTCCAACATTTGGAACATATATTGATAATATAAAGTATAATGGAAGGAACATACAAAAAGATGGGGAGGAATGACATTAAATTTTGAAAATGGGCTCTTTTTACACCACCTTCCCAAAAGGTTGGGTGAAGTAGTGGAATAGAACTTAAATATTAATGGACCTGTCCCACTTCGCCGATAAATCTTTCTTTCTCATCTTAAATCAACCCTTAGTTTTAGGCCTCCATGCCCCTGGGAACTCTCTCCAATGATCTGCTAATTAATCTGTAATAACAAATGTTGGTTAAAAGATAATCTGGACATTATCACATTTGTCCATCTGATGTGCATAAAAAATTGGCTTACTTTCTCCCCAGATTCCTCATTTTAAGTACAGCAAAAAACCCATTCTTCCCAATGCACATGGTAATTTTGCCCATATGCTATAAATGTGAAGTACTGATCATAACAGCTTCAGAACAGTCAAAGATTTATCAATAATTATCGGCACCTAACTTCCAAATTGTGGAATGATATCCAAGTATTGTGCGTGCGTGCGAGGGGCTGAAGCATGCATATAGTTAGATTTAATTGGATTGCAGACAAACTGCAGAAATATATTTTTTCGCATTAAAAGTTTCTTTTGAACCTAACAGCAAAGCATAAGTATACAAAATAGTTGTGAGATAACCATTTCACATCCTCTGTAAGGTAAATCTCTCAAGTAGTATTTTAATCAATATGACTTGGATTTTACATTCAAACTCTTTATCAGGTGATAGTTTTGAAATTGTGAGGTCAACCAGTGGTCAGCAAACATATCGTATACTCCAAAAGAAAACCACTGCCATTCTTCAGCCTGAAGGGCCCTGATCCAAAACATTGTCTTTCCATTTTCTTCCACCGATGCTGCCTGACCTGCTAAGTTTCTCCAGCACTTTGCATTTTGCTCAAGATTCCAGCATTTGCAGTTCATTGTGTTTGCACTTGCTTTCTTGTTTTGCATTTGGACAATCTTTTGCCAATTATTTTTTTGTATTTGTATACTTGAAGTAAAGAGGCATCTTACTCTAACACCATTCTATTTCATTATTCAAGGCAACAAATCATTTGGTACAAAAACGAGCTGCAGGAGGAATTCAGCAGGACAGGCATCAAACTCACCAGATATTGCTGCAAATAGACACTGTATTGTACTTACTCTATTTAGATATCGTTTTTTTACCCTGATTTGTTACTTTAGTTGAAAGTGGGAAGATTTTTAACATTGATTCAGAAAATTAATTGGGGTCTATGTAGGAAACATTTGTAGTAATATTAAACTATAAAAGGCTGCTGAATCTTCATTAATATTTAACTGTGGGCTTAAAAAAAAAAAGCAGATCAGAATCCTCTCTATTCTGCATGATTAGTCAAAAATAAAAAGGTAAATGAAATGAATTAGAAAAATTTGCCTGACACTAGTCAGCTTTAGTACATCTGCACATTCCAATGACAATCAGGTATGTGAAACATCACTAATAACTTTTACATCCTAAGGCTGCAGCACAAGTTCAAATGCTTCACCAACTACAGTGCTTCAGAATGTTAGGTACAACAGGAGGTATTAGTATTGAAATTAAATCTGAACAATTTAATAACCTAGCAATTGTTTTCCACCTCACAATGGAACATACACAAATGATGGGCAATCATGGCCAATTTCAGAATTTGAATATACAACTGGTACAACAATTGTAGGTATCTGCTTCTCCTGTGCAGAAAACCAATGTAGGCTGATGAATTAGAGAATTATGTTCAATTGCCCATTCTCCTTCAGAGGACTAGGTAATAATTATTTTCCCCCTTCACACCCTCTAACAGAATCTGTTAAAGCTAAACTTTAGTCCACACTGCTTATCATTTTTGGTTTCCAGTGCCATAATTTCTGTGGTGAAACGTGATGCTGTTTTTTATTCATTTTTAAAATGCAGTGGTTCTTGAGTACAGATAATTTGTATTTCATCCAAAGATGTTGTTGTCCCCAAAAGCCCACTCACACATGCCAACTATGCTGACATCAGATCTATCCAATCACAATCCAGGATTAAAATTCTTACAGCACAATAAAACTTTTAAGATACTGCATTCTTCAAGGGAAAAAAAAAAGCTTCAGGGTGGAAATTATTCCAGAAACTTGCCAATCAAAGAAGATTATAAAATTCGGTTAACAATTCCATCTTAAGAAACTTAGGAACCAATCAGAAGGTGCAGAAAGTAAAAGTTGTCTTTTGTTGGAGAGATTCTAGTCATCAAAAGTATGCCATTTATATATATATATATATATATATATATATATATATATATATATATCTGTAAATATATCTGTTAAAACCAACTGTTGAGAATTACATGAGGAAAATGGGAGGAGTCAAGTTTCTATGGAAAAACTAAAAGACTAATAATGACGACTTTTAGTGTTTCCAGATCAATTACACAAAATCCAAATTGGAATCTTTTATTCATGCTCATATGATGAACTCATGAATTGGCAGGCAAGCAACAGTCCACAGGCAGGACATTAGTTATGATGATTAATTCCAATTTTACTGAGATGATCGATTAGAAACAACTTAATTTATCAGATGGATGAAAAAGCTAATCATAACAGATAAAATTATTGGAAAATTGGCAAAAGCAGACCAGCTGACAGCAGTAAATATATAGGATGAATGAACAATAGGCAACATACATGAAGCAGATTTAAAGAAAATACACTTGTATGGATGTTGGTATATAAGCAGTCATTTTTACAAGCAAAAACATCAATATAAATTTGTCTCAAACTGGCAGATTGGCACCAAATGCAATGAATTATTTTATTCCAGATGAATGACTGATTCAACATATCTACAAAATAGGTTTCCTAACAGAACATGCAGATGTAGGGTTACAAACACAGATCTTTAAAAAGTTAAAGAGCAGATGAAAAGGCCATAAAAAGGCATATGTAATATTAAGCACAAGTACAGTACAGAAGCAACAAACAGGACAAAATCTGTTCCTCATCGCTTGAGCCAGGGAAAATGTATTAAAAATACCATTGAAATGATGTTCACAAGTTCATAAATGATAGGAGCAGAATTAGGCCAGTCGGCCAATCAAGTCCACTATACCATCTAATCATGGCTGATCAATCTCTCGGTCCTAACCCCATTCTCCTGCCTTCTCCCCATAGCCTCTGACACTCGTACTAATCAAGCATCCTTATCCTCCATGCCTAATCTTAAGGTAGATACTGACTTTTAAAATGATTTAGGTATTTGAAAACAATTAGAAAGTAACAGAAGTGGATTTACTGTGCCACTTGCAGTTAAACACAAATACTCTGTTCTGTGTATAATTTATAAAAATGCTCCAAAATAGCTTTGCACATATTTCTTCAAAAATGTGGAGCAGTGACATTACAATTGGGGCATATGAAAAGTTTAAAATATCATACTGTTTTCGTTTGTTGTTTAATAATAATAATAGACTATATAGGTCGCACCACGTACTTCGGTTTGTACTATTATGATCTGGTTACCAAGTATTAGTGATAACTTTTGGGGGGGTTATTGATTGTTGTACATTTATTGTATTCTTGCATAAATGTGCCTGTAAAGCTGCAGTAAGAATTTTGTTGTTTCCATATGAAAATTACACTCTTGACTATTCAAGAGAAAAATCGGCTATTTGCAACTCCAGTACAATTTAGTACAACTCCATAAAGGAAACTACCACACTGATATCTAGAATCTGATTAAATGATCAAAATTAGTCACCAAACTATCACTTAAATGGAAACAGTACTGTCCTCCTGGGTCCAAAATTCTGACAAAAATAGAATTGTACCAGAGAATCGACATAGACTGTTAATTTCAAAAAAGCAGTATTCCTCATAGAATCTTCACTGTATTATTTTGAAGTGTGAAAACGTAGCAACACAGAACAAGATTTTGTACACCAAAATTGTCTTAAGGGGTACTGTTTTAAGATTAAGTGACGATAAATAAACAAGAATGTTACAACCAACTCAAACCACACTCGCACATTAAAACCTAAAGAGCATTTATGATTATATTTGAATCAAATGAATAATGGATGTGGGCATTAGTTAGGAAGCCAATATTTATTAGCAATCCTAATTACCCTTGAAAAGATGCGGTTTCTTCCTTCTCAAAGTACTGCGGTGTGAAGTTACTTCAATTGAGCTGTTAGGCAATGAGTTACGGAAATTAGATGCAATGACAAAGGATGCATGATATTTTCCGCAAACAAAGTGAGATTTGAAATGGAGGGGTATTTGTGAATAATGGTCCTAGGCAACTGTTCCTTCGAGCCAGTGAGGATCAGGGATCTGGGAAATGCTGTTGAAGAAGCATCTTGCAGGTGACACACATTGCAACCACAGTGAACGAGTGCAGAGGGAACAGCTATTTAAGGAGGCAGTTATGGGAACAACTAGGGGGTTGCTTAGTATAGAAGTTAGAAATACAGAACTGCAGATGCTGGTATACAAAAGATACAAAGTGCTAGAGTAACTCAGTGGGTCAGGTAGCATCCCTGGGGAACAAGGATAGGTGATGTTTTGGATTGGGACCATTCTTCAGACTGATTGCTTATTATTGTAAGTCAATTATTGCAGAACATGCAGCCAAAGAACAGCTCGTATAACATTTCCGAGGTGTGTTCTAGTCAAGTCAAATGCAGTCCCCAGGACATTGACAGAGTGACATTTGGTGATGCGAATGCAATTGAATATCTAAAAGTGGTCGGGAGGTGTAGGTTAGTCACTTGTTGAACATAGTTATTGCCTGTGAATGAAACGGCACAAATATTACTCAAGTCTAAATGTCGCCCAGATTTTCTTCCATGCGGCAACAGACAATTTCATTATGAATAGCCAAGAATGGAATTGATTGCTCTGTAAACCCAGGCAAAGATCCTTACTTCTGAACTAATGATGGAGGAAAAGTCTAATGGAATAGCTGAAGGCCATGCTGGTTTTAGACCTCCAATCCTATCTTGGTCCATCTTGCTTTGTGCTGGATACAACTCCATGCTAGAGGATATTTCCCAAATATTTCAAAAGTTCTTTGAAAATGCACTTCATCAAATACCACGGTGCTATCCCAATATCCCCTGAAGTGTTTTCCACTTTTCAGAATAAAAGCCTTATAATGAAGTCAGGCCCTGATAAAACATCATTCACACTTTTACCATAAATGCTGTCTGACCTGAATATTCCCACATTTCTAATTTCCAGAAGAACATTTTGCTTTTGTACCATGAGCTTGCTTTCACACACAAATTCTCCAATCTTGCCATACCAACCTGATAACATATTTACATTTTAATTTTGGCTGGAAAATACGTAATTTCATCAGAGTTCTGATTGCATGCAAAAATAAAATCACTCCTTCCATAAAGATCTGCTAATATAATATATGCATCATCAGAGGCACATGTTGCTCTTAAAATATCCAACTGTGGAAAAGCTCATAGCGAAATTCACACCTGGCAAGAATATCTGAAGAAGCAGGCTATTCAGCCTCTCAAATCATTTAATGTAGCCGAGTTGACTATAACCAATCTGATCATAATCTGTATACAGCACTCTTGTCTATTATGGGTAACATTACACCCATCTCCCAATCTATCCCCAAACCTTTTTTCCCTGACCCACTGCACTCAATTGTGCCCCGCAGAGGGAGAAGAGGAGGGAAGAGACAGCAGCCCTAAGATTTTTGCCTCCATCACAGCGAGGAGGTGCTTGGTGGACTCACTGTGGTGGATGTTAATTTGTGTTTACTGTCTGTTCTGTTGTTTATTATTGTATGTATGGCTACAGGTAACGACATTTCATTCAGACCGTAAGGTCTGAATGACAAATAAAGGATCTAATTCTAATTCTAAATCGTTGTACAGATTCTGTAAAGATATCTCAGCAGCAACTGGGAATCTAGCCTTACATAATTTAAATTATAGTTATCTTACAAGAAATTAGCAAATTACCACCAAAAAACAATTTCTTAGGTCAAGTTTTGTTCAAATCTTTTCCATAGATATGTAATAACATTCACTACAGGTTATGGATAAATTATAATTGTATAAAGTAACAACTTATTTTGCAAGGATATATGTCAAGGACATTTAATATTTCGTAAAATTGGTGGTAAAAGATTATCCATCGTAATCCATATTAAATAAAATTAGAAACGGTCAGTGTTTAGGTAGGCAAAATAACTCAAGTTCCAACAGGTTCAGAACCAGTTTCCCTTTAAGTTTATGGGAAACAATAAAAGCTTCCTTCATTGAGAAAATGTCATCCCCAGAGATGAAGTTTCAGCCAAGAGATCATCTCTTAAGTATTCCCCTTTTAGATTCTTCATTGTTCAATTTATTTTTCTATGGATTATTTAAAGTAAAATGTTAATGTTATTCAAGGGTTTAAAAAACAGCCATTGCAAAACAAGGACTGGATGAGGGGACGGGCTACAATCCTGAAATATTAATACAAACTAATTGCTCAAACAAATCAAGTTGGAAAAAGTGCAAGGAAATTAAGCTGCCAATTTGGCGCACACGCATTTTTTGGGTGAATAAACAGCAGAAACTACAAACTTTAAAAAGATGTCTTAAAAAAAAGAAATCAAAGAAATCCTAACTTGGGTCACGATAAGGCAAACATTTCTAGACCCCAACCCTTCTTAAAAAAGGTCGAAAAATCTTAACAGAACTATGACAAGTCTGCCAAAAAACAGACACAGAAGCCAAAGAAAATCTAAATTTAGGGCGGTTGCCATTTTAAAATAGATCACCTCATTTTAGATGTCCTGATATTTCCGGGGTTTTTTTAAACATAAGAAGCTGTCTGATCACACTTGAAATATAAAGCTAAATCCTGCAGATGTGCAAAACGCGAACACATATCTACGATATAATGTGAGATTTTTAAACATTAAAAACTTCATCTTGAAAGTAATTCCCTCACATCCATCACCCTATCCCTGTTATAAACACAAGGGCCTCGATTTACAAATGCTTCCTCTCACCAATTACAAAGAAAATCCATTCAGTGTTCCACCCACCCACCACCTACTTAAACCGGCATCTCAAGAGCCCAACAGAGGCAGTAAATTCGCATTAAAGGATTAACAACACAGCAAAACAATATAAAACTTTCCAACATCCAGGAAAAAAAAGAGAAAACAAAGGAAAATCTCCAACTGAACAATGAAACAGGAAAAACCCGGGGAAGAAGATACCTACATGATGCTCCAACTTTGTGTTTGAGTGAAGAAGGGAAGATGGAGGGGAGGCAGGGAGCGGGGTATGGGGGTGAACCAACCATTGAGGTGCGGGGTTAATACATTGAGGCTGTTAATTTGAGTATTTTTTGTTCAGTAAGAGATAAAAGAGAGTCCACCCCATCCTGCATGATGCCCCCCATTCCCCTTGGGTTGGGTCAATTGCCCCCCAAAACAAAATCCAAACATAAGATGGCGGCGGCCAGCAACAGATGCTTAAAAAATGGGGCAAAACACCAGTAAATCTATTCGCAACAGGTCAACATCCGCAATATAAACCTTGAGATCAAAAAGTCATTAAAAAAAATAATTAACCTTGATTAAATCCAGTCAAACTGAACACACAGGCACTCACACACACACACCCAAATGTCCCGTCAGCACAGGCCGGCTGTCGTTGGAAAAACACCAGGGCAGAAAAAAACCCTTAATAGATTAAACGGAAAGGTTTTAAGGTGATGGTTCTCGATCTGAAAACAGGCGAATTAGTGAATGCAATGTGACTTACCGGCAAGGTTGTGATTTTGGCGTGAGGGTTGGAGGTTTGTGTGTGTGTGTGAGGTAAAGGTTTGCTCGTCCTTTTTTTTTTCTCCCTGTGGCGCCACTTCCTTTTCTCTCTCGGTTAGAATCGGGCCGGGCTGAGACGAGGCGCGCTCCCGCGCGACGTGGCCACGCCTGGGGGGAGGCGAGGGTTGCACAATCCACAGCAACTATTCTCTTCCCAGGGGCAAGAGCTTCTCTCTCTCTCCTGGAGACCGATTGATCACTTGAACAGAGAGAGCTTTGCTGGAGGGAAGGAATTCACCACAGGGTGGGGGACTTTGGTATTGCACACGTTGGCATTAAGGAAAGAACAAAAAAAAGCTCAGAATTAATGTCTAGCTGCAAATAAATCACCAAAAAGTTATTTTACTACGCATTAGTCACCATGCAGACTGGTCGCACTAAGGATTGAATGTTTTATGGAACTCTTATTGGCGTCATTAATTTATTGATTTTCTTTTTATTTATTATATATTATCCATGTCTATTGTGTTTTCAGGCCGGTCATACTGCTGCAAATAAGAGTTTCATTGTTCAAATGTGAAAATTCAAGAATGCTGGTACAAATGACAATTAAACTCCCTTGACCAGTAGAGGCTCTCAAAGCTGGGGTGTGGAATTCTTATGGCCAAGGAGCAGCACTTTTAGCGACTTGTCGGGCAACCCCCTCCCTCTCTCCCTCCTCTCCTTCTCGGACCCATGAGCCCACTCACCGTTGTGTAAAATCAAGGCCAATCCCAATGTAACTGCAATCCCACCGCCCACTGGTAACCTTTCACCACTAGGCTTATTCAGAATTCTACGTGCCTGAAAAATAATCAAAGGCTCAACTTCCACTGAGAAAGAGAATTCCAAAGACTCAATAGACAATAGGTGCAGGAGTAGGCCATTCGGCCCTTCAAGCAAGCACCACCATTCAATGTGATCATGGCTGATCATCCCCAATCAGTACCTCGTTCCTGCCTTCTCCCCATATCCCCTGACTCCGCAATTTTTAAGAGCCCTATCTAGCTCTCTCTTGAAAGCATCCAGAGAACCTGCCTTCACTGCCCTCTGAGGCAGAGCATTCCACAGACTCACCACTCTCTGTGAGAAAAAGTGTTTCCTTTCTAAATGGATTACTCCTTATTCTTAAACTGTGGCCCCTGGTTCTGGACTCCCCCAACATCGGGAACATGTTTCCTGCCTCTAGCGTGTCCAAGCCCTTAACAATCTTATATGTTTCAATGAGATTCCCTCTCATCCTTCTAAATTCCAGAGTGTACAAGCCCAGCTGCTCCATTCTCTCAGCATATGACAGTCCCGCCATCCCGGGAATTAACCTTGTAAACCTGCGCTGCACTCCCTCAATAGCAAGAATGCCCTTCCTCAAATTAGGGGACCAAAACTGCACACAATACTCCAGGTGTGGTCTCACTAGGACTCTGTACAACTGCTGAAGGACCCCTTTGCTCCTATATTCGATTCCTCTTGTTATAAAGGCCAACATGCCATTCGCTTTCTTCACTTCCTGCTGTACCTGCATGCTTACTTTCATAGACTGATGTACAAGGACCCCCAGATCCCGTTGTACTTCCCCTTTTCCCAACTTGACGCCATTTCGATAATAATCTGCCTTCCTGTTTTTGCTACCAAAGTGGATAACCTCACATTTATCCGCATTAAACTTCATCTGCCATGCATCTGCCCACTCCCCCAACCTGTCTAAGTCACTCTACATTCTCATAGCATCCTCCTCACAGTTCACACTGCCACCCAGCTTCGTGTCATCTGCAAATTTGCTAATGTTACTTTGAATCCCTTCATCCAAATCATTGATGTATATTGTAAATAGCTGCAGCCCTAGCACCGAGCCTTGCGGTACCCCAGTAGTCACTGCCCGCCACCCTGATAGGGACCTGCTAATCCCCACTCCCCATTTCCTGTCTGCCAACCACTTCTCTATCCATGTCAGCACTACCCCCAATACCATGTGCCCTAATTTTGCCCACTAATCTCCTACGTGTGACCTTATCAAATGTTTTCTGAAAGTCCAGGTACACTACATCCACTGGCTCTCCCCTGTCCATTCTCCTAGCTACATCTTCAAAAAATTCCAGAAGATTAGTCAAGCATGATTTCCCCTTCGTAAATCCATGTTGACTCTGACCAATCCTGTTATTGCTATCCAAATGTTTGGCTATCTCATCTTTTATAATTGGTCTATAATTCCCTGTTTTCTCTCTCCCAACCTTCTTAAAAAGTGGGATAACATTAGCTACCCTCCAATCCACAGGAACTGATCCTGAGTCTATAGAACATTGGAAAATTATCATCAATGCATCCACAATTTCTAGAGTCACTTCCTTAAGTACCCTGGGATGCAGACCATCAGGCCCTGGGGATTTATCAGCCTTCAGTCCCATCAGTCTATCCAACACCTTTTCCTGCATAATGTGGATTTCCTTCAGTTCCTCCGTCACCCCCAGATCCTCTGGCCACTACTATATCAGGAAGATTATTTGTGTCCTCCCTAGTGAAGACAGATCCAAAGTACCTGTCCAACTCATCTTCCATTTCCTTGCTCCCCACAATAAATTCACCTTTTTCAGTCTTCAAGGGTCCAACTTTGGTCTTAACTAATCCTTTCCTCATCACATACCCAAAGAGGCCTTTACTATCCTGCTTTATATTCCTGGCTAGCCTACCCTCGCACCTCATCTTTTCTCACCGCATTGTCTTCCTAGTTATCTTCTGTTGTTCTTCAAACATTACCCAATCCTCTTGCTTCCCACTCATCTTTGCTACTTTGTACCACTTCGCTTCAATCTTTGTACTGTCTACTTTAGACTCATTATTATACGAGAATTTTCCCGAACAGTCTGCGACCCATAGCGCTGTGGCCATAGCGCTATATTTAGAACCCATAGCGCTGCAGCCGACAGCTCAAAACAAAGCTTTTAACCGTACCTTGATACACATGACAATAATAAACCCGGACACAAGTAACTGCAGATGCTGGTTTACAACAAAAGGCGCAAAATGCTGGAGTAATTCAGTGAATTTTTAATTTATTTTTTAATTTGAATGGCAGTATCTCTGGAGGTCATGGATGGGTGAAATTTCAGATCGGGACACTTCTTCAGACTGATTGTAGTAGTGGGGAGAAAAGTGGAAGAGAAGTGGGGCTGGACCAGGGAAGTGGGGTGGATACAGATGAGGGGGGTGTCCCACACATCTTTAAACTTTGCCCCATTCACGTTAATGCTTTGCCATATTTGATGTTTTTTATCCTGGGAAAAATGTTCTGGTTGCTTGGGATTCTGCAAGATCTGAAGAATCTCTGCCTCCTGCGACCTCCGGTATTCCAGGAAAAATAATCCAAGTCTATCTAACCTCTTCCTGTGGCTAATATCCCCTAATTAAGGCATCATTCTGGTAAACGTCCTCTGCACTCTTTCTAATGTCTCCTGTAATGTGGTGACCAGAACAGCACGCAATACTACAAATGCAGCCTACCCAAATTCGTATAAACCTGCATCATGATTTCCTGACTCTTAAACTCAATTCCCCGACCAATTAAGGCAAGCATACTATTAGCCTTCTTTACCACTCCATCTACTTGTGTTGTCACTTTCAGGGAGTTATGGACTTCGACCCCAAGATCCCTCTGTACATCAATGCTGTTGTCATGCCATCAATTGTATATTTTTCCCATACATTTGACCTCCCAAGTACAACACCTCATACTTCCTTGGATTCAATTCTATCTACCTTTTCTCTGCTAATTTCTGTACCTGATCTATATCCTGCTGTAGAGTTTGACAGTCTGTGACTCCAGCAGTCTTGCTGTCATCTGCAAACTTACTAACTATCCCCTCTAAGTGTACATCTAAGAAATGTATATATATCACAAGCAGCAGAGATCCCAGCACACATTCCTGCAGAACTCCACTGGCCAAAGAACTCCATCCTAGATAAAGGATTAAGGGTATAACGTTTAATGCAAGATAAAGTCCAATTAAAGATAGTTCAAAGGTCTCCAATGAGCTAGATGGAAGGTCAGGGATGTGAATGGGACAGTAATCACCAAGCTTCTCCATTTATGACCATATGATTGATCGAAGCTCATGTTTGAAACAACGCAAGGTGGTTGGGCCTAGATTACCATCTTGGGACTGTGATCACTTGTGTTCAGTTAAGCTTAATTGATGGAAAGTTTAACCACGAATCTTGTTAACTTTAACTTTACTAAACTCTTTGATGCCACAATCACTTCAATGTTGCCTCAAAATAAAACCAGTCACTCTCATATCACCCCTTGAATTCAACTGTGAGGTCTGGAAACGTGTTCATGACATCATTTACAAGTTCACGTTAGAAGAGTAGAATTAGGCCATTTGGCCCGTAGAGTCTACTTCGCCATTCAATCATTGCTGATCTCTGCCTCCGAATCCCATTTTCCTGCCATCTCCCCATAACCTTTGACTCCCGTTATAATCAAGAATTTGTCTATCTCTGCCATAAAAATAAATATCCATTGACTTGGCCTCCACAGCCCTCTATGGCAATGTCAGACCGTTCCACAGATTAATTTTAAAGCCGGCACTGATAAACATATGATTAATGAATAATGTTGATGGATGCTGAGGGGTGATCTAATAGAGGTATATAAAATGATTGGAAAATTTGATAGGGTGAATGCACAGAGCCTTGTACTCAGGGAAGAGGAATCAAGAACCACAGGACATATGTTTAAGGTGAAGGGAGAAAGATTTAATAGGAATCCAAGGGCCGACTTTTTCACTCGAATGGTGGTGGGTATATGGAATGAGCTATCACAGGAGGTAGTTGAGGCAGGTCCTATAACAGCATTTACAAGATACTTGGATAGGTACATGGATAGAAAAGGTTTGAAGGAATTTGTGCCAGGTCCAGACAAATGGGATTTGGTTGATTAGGCAACTTGGTCAACATGGGCCCGTTTCCGTGCCCTATGACTGGTACTTGATAATATTGTCATTGATGACTCTATAATTTTGCTGATGATTTAATGTAGGCTGATCGTGTCAGATTGGATTTGTCGTGCCATTCCCTCTGATTTTAATGAGATAATAGTTTTTAAGATTAATGTAATGCTTTACAGATTGATCAGGTCTGGTAAATTATTTTAAACCTATAAGCTGATTTAAACCAGAGAAATAGCCAGTGCATTTGATAAACAGACAACAAATGCACTGTCAATGGGCCAAAACCAGTTTCCTGCCTCACGCAGGTGAGTCATGAGATTAAATCGCTTTCAAAGTTAATCAACAATTTCTCAGTTACCAATCCAGTGTTTATGGACCCTTTGTGCACATCTGGTTCTCAGTGTGAAGATAGACACAAAAAGCTGGAGTAACTCAGCGGGGCAGAAAGCATCTCTGGAGAGAAGGAATGGGTGACGTTTTGGGTCAAGACCCTTCTTCAGTGTCTCAGTTCTGAAAGAGAGCTAGTGTTCCATGGTAGGATATCATTTGCGACTTCCAGCTAAAGCCAAGCATCAGTGTGAAGCAAATTCATGCAAATGACATCAATTCTGCAGCACACCCCGTCAGCAATGCTTGAACCCAGCCTCTTGCTTAAACACTGCAGTGAACATGCATAACTCAAGAGGTTTACTCAAGGAACAAACCGCCCAAAGTATGCTTGTGAAAGAGACCCATTTATAGTATTATTCAACCCTTTATAAAAAGAAGCATTTAACAACCATATTCGGAACACTTACTGCTGGAGAGTATTTCATCAATTCATGCTTTGAGAGTAAATTAATTCTACTTTGCTTTGAGCGAGTCCAATCACATGAAAGGAAGGAATTTAACTGTATGTAAACTCAGGTGTACACTTTATGATCAGAGTTTTTGCTTTCATGTGCTAATACAGCAAAGTAGTATTGAAGTTGGGGAGTCATGTTGCAGTTAAATCGGACGTTGGTGAGGCCAGTATTATATTCGGTTTTGGGCACCATGTTACTGGAAAGGTGTTGTTATGGTAGAAAGGGTGCAGAGAAGATTTACAAGGATGTTGATAGGACTCGAGGTCCTGAGCTATAGGGAGAGATTGAGCAGGATGGGACTCTATTCCTTGGAATGCAGGAGGATGAGGTGTGATCTTATAGGTGTACAAGATCATGAGAGGAATAGATCGGGCAAACGCGCGGAGTCTCTTGCCCAGAGTAGGGGAATCAACAACCAGAGGACTAAGGTTTAAGGTGAAGGGGGAAAGATTTAATAGGAATCTGAGGGGTAACTTTTTTTTTACACAAAGGGTGATAGGTATACTAATGCAGGTACTATTGCAATGTTTCAGAAACATTTAGACAGGTACATGGATAGGATAGGGTTGGAGGTTTATGGTCCAATAGGAAGATACAGCATGGAAACAGTATCTTCAGCCCACTGAGTCTATGCCGACCATCGATCATCTGTTCATTACTAGTTCTATGTTATCCCACTTACTCATCCACTCAGTACACATTAGGGGTAATGTTACAGAGAACAATTAACCTACAAACCCGCACGGCCTTGGGATATGGGAAGAAACTGGAGGAAACCCACATGGTCACAGAGACAACATGCCAACTCCACAGAGACAGCACCTGAGGTCAGGATCAACCTGGGGTCTCTGGCGTTGTGAGGTACTCTCTGCATGCTATTCCAGAAGTAGATCAATTAGACCTTAGACTTTAGATATACAGTGCGGACACAGGCCCTTCAGTCCACTGGGACTGCGCTGACCAGCGATCCCCATACACGAGCACTAACCTGCACGTTAGGGACAATTTCCAATTTTACCAAAGCCAATTAACCTACATATCCACACATCTTTGGAATGTGGGAGGAAACCAGAGCACCTGGAGAAAACCCATGCGGTCACAGGGAGAACATACAAACTCTATACAGACAGTACCCGTAGTCAGGTTTGAAACTGGGTCGCTGGTGCTGTAAGGCAGCAACTCTACTGCTGTGCCACTGTACCATCGCTGTAGTATACTCGTGTATGGTACAACTTGACTGGATAGTATACAGAACAGGCATTTCACCATACTTCTGTCCATATGACAATAAATGATCCATAACCAAAATAACTAGAGGATATGGATAATGGATATGACTGTTTAGTTTAATTTAGATATACAGCAGGGAAACAGGTCCTTCGGCCCACTGAGTCCGTGCCAGCCAGCGATTCCTGTACACCAATACAATCCTACACACCAGGGACAATTTAAAACCAAAGCCAATTAACCTACAAACATGTACGGAGTGTGGGAGGAAATTGGAGCACCTGGAGAAAGCCCACAAGGGGAGAATCTACAAACTCCATACAGACAGCACCAGTAGTCAGGATCGAACCCGGGTCTCAGGTGCTGTAAGCTGCAACTCTACCGCTGTGCCACCGTGCCGCATTGATTGAAGTGGAGAATCTGCTTGATCTACAATGACAGAGCAGGTTTGAGGGGTTGCATGGTCTCCTCCTACTTGTGATTATATCCTTTAAGTCAAACTGAAAGACAGATAACAGTTCATAAGACCATAAGACATTGGAGCAGTATTGGGTCATTTGGCCCATTGAGTCTCCACTGATCTATTTCCCTCTCAACCCCATTCTCCCACCTTCTCCCCATAACCATTGACATTCTTTCAGAACAATCACATCATAGAGAATGTGTTTTGTTGTGGAAGAGAGTGGCATTGTAGCTGTTGAAAACAGTGGTCTAATCTTTTGAATGGGAAGACGTGCACAAAAGGCAAAGACTTAAGGAAACCCAACCATGATTTTGGAAATTTCAACACGTCATAAAATTTTCATCACAAACACTAAACCTTGGGATCGCTAAGCGGAGTAGAATGTTAGTAGAGGGAAATTGGATGGTTCTGTCGTCGAGGAAGAAGCGGAGGGCTTTAAGGCCTTTCTGGTTGGGGGTGAAGGATCTTTAAAAAACAAAAAAAAATTACCAAAAGCCACAGATGATTTTTTTTCTGATGAAGGGTCTCTGACCTAAAATCATCAACTGTTTCTCTTTCCATTTATTGTTTTTATTGCCTTGTCAATAATATCTCTAAGCCTTAAAGGCAAGGAGAGCAAAGAAGCAGAAGGCTGGAATCTGGGAATGCACTATTTAACCACTCAAGCTTGTTTGCCATGTAATGAGATCATGGGTGATCTGTGACATAATCACATACTGTATGCTTCTTTGTTTCGTATCCCTTCATAACTTTCCAGACTTCATCTACACATTAACTTTCTGAGATCACTGTGCAAGGGTCGTCTGAAAACTACGAACTAGTATACCACTTTCTTAAAAATGTTTGTCCGTTCCCACAAGCAAATTGGATCATTTAGCATATAACATTTCGGATACAGTGCTGTGGTGATTACATTACTGTGCCAATAATCAGATTCCTGGTCCAGTGATCCAGCAATGCGAGTTTGAATCTCGCCAAGACAGCTATCTAATTCAAGTGATTAAGAAAATCTGGATATTAAAACAAGCTAATTCCCATAGCAGTAACCATGAAGCTAATAGATTGTTATTAAAAATCTATCTGGTTCATGGGAGGAGCCAGATTTCTTCCTTCTTCAAGGGAGGAAATCTATCTTCCTTACAAGTTTTGGCCTATATATATTACTCAGACCCCCAACATGTTCTCTAAACTACCTCTGCAGTTCAAGAGCAATTAAGGATCAATAATAAAGATCCCACGACCTATGATTTCCACCTCCTGTAAATAAACTTAAAAATGTTGCCACATTTTTCCGTAAAGGTTAACTAGTTTAAATCCCTTTCCATGCTCTTTTTTCTTCCTCACAGTTTAAGAGCGGCACAGTGGTGCAGCGGGTAGAATTGCTGCCTGACAGAACCAGAGACCTGGGTTCGATCTTGACCTCGGAAGCTGTCTGTGCGGAGTTTGTACATTCTCCCTGTGATCGCGTAGGTTTTCTCTGTGTGCTCTGGTTTCCTCTCACATTCCAAAGACGTGCAGGTTTCTCGGTTAATTGGCCTCTAAAAATTGACCCTGGTGTGTAGTGCACGTCGATCGCTGGGTGATGCAGACTCAGTGGGCCAAAGGGCTTGTTTCCAAGCTGTGCCTCTAAATGTAAATAAAAATCTAAACTCCCCTCACAAGTTATTTACCTGCACACCTTCATATCACTTGATAGATTGTACTTAGAGCACTTATCCAAATCATATAGTTTACAACTGATTTGACCCCATAGTGACCCCTGAGCTTACTCCACTATTGAATAAGATCACATCCTCGTTCATTTTCCTGTCCAATTCCCATACTTCGCAGCCAATTTTTCATTTACATACTGTGCACATTATGGAACAGTTGGTTACTGTTCTTAGTTTGAATCCCACCTGGCAACGAGGGAATCTAATTCAATAATTAAATAAATCTGGGTTTGAAAAACCAGCTGTGAATGTTGGGTGGGGGTTCGACGACATGGAAGGGCTTGACAACTGAGTGGGTCAAGGGAGGTTGCTTCCACTATGGTGGGCTATTGAAAATAAAAAGATCTCCAGGCTGCCAGCAACAGTTTCCAAGAGTGTCTCTCCACAATCCAGGGTGGTTGGCAGTTGCTGATGTGTGGGCCTCCTTGTTCTTAGAACTTCTCATCCAACAGCTATGGAAGTGAAACCACAAAAAAAAACATTTGACTGCAGGAGACCTAACCTTTAAAATAAATAACGTGAATAGATTTAATGTCATCAATGCATCATGTGATCAAACCATCAAGACTGCCTCCGACAACACTTGAGTAAATAGTTAATTAATATGTAGTTTAGTTCTGTTTGTAGATACAGAGTGGAAACAGGCCCTTCGGCCCACTTAGTACGAACCAACCAGCGATCACCCATAGACATTCTAGTACTACACATTAGGGGCAATTTACAGAAGCCAATTTACTTACGAGCCTGTATGTCTTTGCAATGTGGGAGGAAATCACAGCATCCAGAGAAAACTCACATGGTCACAGGGAGAACGTAGGAACTCCAAACAGACAACACCCATAGTCAGGATCGAACCAGGGTCTCTGGCACTGTAAGGCAGCAGCTCTATCGCTGTGCCACTGTGCTGTAATCATCATGCAGTTATAGAATGGTGACAAATTTCTGAAGAAAGAATGTTTCAGATGAGCCATTGAAATGAATGTTATCTATTGCTAGGTTTCCAAACTGGTATTGATGAATATTAATATATTACAACACCATGCCACATCTGCAAGGAAACTACAAGGTGAAGTATAAAGCATCATGCATGGCCAGTCTCTACATCTTCTTCAACTGAAAGGAACCGTGGACAATTAATGTGTCTGCCCTCAATGGGCTTGCCCCCACCTACATAAAAAGTCTTCTCACCCACCACTCCACCTCCAGGCCCCTCAGATCGGCCGACTTGGGGTTGCTGAATATCCCACGGTCTAGGCATAAGCTCAGGGGCGACCGCGCCTTTGCGGTTGCAGCACTTAGGCTGTGGAACAGCATTCCCTTTCCCATCAGAACTGCCCCCTCCATCGACTCTTTTAAGTCAAGACTATACTCCCAAGCCTTTCCTGACGTCCTCTGAGTGAGGGCTACATGTATATATGTATGTAGTCTGTTTTGTTGTGCTATTCTTATAACAAATGTAAAGCACTTTGGCCAACGAGATGACATACAAGCCACAATTCTAACGAATGGAGGGGACCTCCAGCAGTTTGCTTTTCACTCTTCTCAACCTTTCCCGCGGTTGGAGCTCCCAAAATCGATCTCCAGCAAAAGGCCACCAACTCCACGATGTTAGGCCGCAGTGCTGACGGAGATACGATGCAGAAATAAAATTGCATCTCCGTCAAGGTAAGAGATTAAAAAAAAGTTTCCCTCAACCACCCCCCCCCCCCCCCCCCACCACCCACCACCCACACACACACACATAAAACGCTAAAGAACACTAAAACATACATTTAATACATACTATAAAACAACAAAGAAGGAAGGGACGAGACGGATTGTTGGCGAGGCAGCCAAAGTGGGCGCCACCCGGTGGACTCAAAAAGAAACAAAATACTCACATAACTCTGCAGATCAAGCAGCATCTCTAAAGAACTTGGATAGGTTGAACCATGTTTTAGGTCGAGAACCTTTTTCAGACTGTTTCTTACTTACAGCAGCATAGCAACTCAGTAACACAATACATATAGATAATATATAATAAACAAAATAAATTAGTAACCCCAATATTCATACAAAAAAAAGCCCAAAGTCCTTACTGCAACCAAAGAGAACTCATAGTTCACAGGTTAGTGCTGTGTTCTGTTGAAGAGCCTGACCGTGGTTGGGAAGAAGCTATTCTTGAACCTGGTGTTTCTTGGTTTCTTGGTCCGCCAAAATATTCCCAATGGAATTTAAACTGGAGGTGGTGAAGGGAGGGCTTAAGCCAGAAAGGGTTATTGGGAAGAAAGAGCTACTTTAAATTTAGTTGCATCTGGTTGGGTAACTATAGTTGGGTGGAGATTATTCCATGCTTTAATTGTGCGGGGGAAGGACAAATTGCTGAATACATCTGTCTTTGTAGCTGGGATCACAAATTGGATCGAATGCCCTCTTCTGCTCCTAATTGGTTTGGGTTTGGTGTAGGTCTTGTAGTCTATGTCGAGCTGACCATTTAACATTTTGTAAAAACAGGTCAAACAGTGAGCTTCACGTCTGTCTTGGAGAGGGTTCCACCTCAGAGAATTCAGAAGTTTGGTGACACTCGCTTCTCTCTCATAGGTGTTAGTAACAAATCGAGCTGCCTGTCTTTGGACATGTTCGCTAGAAGAAATTTTTTTATTTGTGTATGGGTCCCATGCTGCAACTGTGTAGTCCAAATGAGGTCTAACGAGGGTGAAGTATAGCTTCTCCTTGACAGAAGTTGAACAATGATGAAAGTTGCAGAAACTTCCAGAAAGTTTAGGACACCTGTTGCTTTCACCGTTGCATGATGAGTCTGACCATTCCAACGCAGATCATTCTGCAATGGTGGTCATGGCTTTCAGACTTCTATGGTACCTTCCCGATGATAGGAGTGAAATGAGAGTGTGAGCAAAAGAATGGCAGATAGAATTTAGCTAGGGCAGGACTTACACAGTTAATGGGATCCTAGGAAGTTTTGTAGAACAGGGAGACCTTGGGGTACAAGTACATAGTTCCTTGAATGTATGGACACTGATAGACAAAAGGTGGAAGAAGGCATTCAGCATGCTTATCTTTATTTGTCAGGGCATTTAGTACGAGAGTTTGAAAGTCATGTTACAGCTGTATAAGACACTGGTGAGACTATACCTGGAATGATACAGTTGCACAAGACATTGGTGAAGCCACACTTTGAATATTGTAGATAGATAAATGCTGGAATAACTCAGCAGTTAGGCATCTCTGGAGAAAAGGAATAGGTGATGTTTTGGGACGGAACCATTCTTCAGTGTTCCGTTTTGGTCACCCTGTTATAGGAAAGATGATGTCAAGCTGGAAATGGTGCAGAGAAGATTGACAAGAATGTTGCCAGGACGAAGGCCTAATAAGCGATAGGGAGGGGTTCAGCAGGCTACGACTTTATTCCTTGGAGTGCAGGTGGATGAGGGTGATATTATAGGATCATGAGAGGAATAGATAGGGTACATGCACACTTTTACCCAGAGTAGGGGAATCAAGAACCAGATGACATAGGTTTAAGGTGAGGAGGAAAAGGAATAGGAACCCGAGAAGCAATTTATTTTTTACACAAAGGGTAGTAGGTATATGGAACGAGCTGACAAAGGAGGTAATTGAGGCTGGTGCTATCACGCCGTTTAAAAAACGATTGGACAGGTACATGGATAAGATAGGTTTAAAGGGATACAGGCCAAACGCAGGCAGGCAGGACTAGTATAGATGGGGCATGTTGGACGGCGTGGAAAATTTGGCCGAAGGGCCTGTTTCCACGCTGTATGGCTCAATGTAAGCAAATTCTCAACCCAGAATAAATGCCATAACGTTTACAGTTGAAGCGAACACATTTAAGGAGCAACTTCCATCCACTTAGCTCTCTGTTTACCTCTCGATTCACGGACAATTTGGAAAAACAGAATCAAACTGATTCTGAAGCTCCTGAAGTTGGAACGAACAAATTAAAGGAACTGAAGAAGGGTTTCGGCACGAAACGTTGCCTATTTCCTTCGCTCCATAGATGCTGCTGCACCCGCTGAGTTTCTCCAGCATTTTTGTGTACCTTCGATTTTCCAGCATCTGCAGTTCCTTCTTGAACAAATTAAAGGAACAATTTCGATCCACTTAACTTTCCGTTTTCCTCTCAATTCACGGGCAATGTGGATAAACAGAATCAAGCTGAATCGTACTGGAACAATACACATGCAAGGAACTATTTTGATGCACTGTTTAACCTCTCAATCGATGGACAATTTGAAAGGCGGAATGAAATGTGATCGCGCTCCCGGTTTCCAGGTAACGCTACTTTGTCCTTTCCCCGATACCGTCGGCGGGGCGCAGCGGACTACACACATCGTTTCTGATCCGTGCCCGCAGATACGCCAGAACTGACGGCGATTTGCATCGCAAGGAGACCAGCACAGAGAAAATCGGGCATCTATTAATATAGTTTGTTTAAAATAAAGTCGAAACAACGGGGTTGCGGATAGAATTGGGCGAGGGGGGCGCGAGGGGGGTGGTTGGGGGAGGTCCGTGGCGAAAGTGTGGCGGACTGGCGCTGTCTTCGGCGGCGGCGGGGGTAGAGGCGATGAGACGGCGCGTCGCTGCGGCTGTCGCTGAGGTCGGGCGGACTCGCTGGGGAGCAGCACTACGCGGCGGGGGCAATTAATTAAAAAAAGTAAAGATCGAGGGGAGAGGAGGAAAGGGGACACCTCCGGCCCGCGAGTGATGCTGCGCCTGGAGCGGGGATGGAGTTGCCGTGGGATCTCGGGCTTCTCTCGGGCCTGCTGGAGAGCGTGGTGTCTTTCTGCAGCGAGTTCGCCCACGACTGGGGCGCCAACGACATGAGAGTCACAATCTTCAAGGTCCTGCTCGGCTGGTTGGTCTGCAGCTTGGTGGCCATTCACATGGCATGGAAGTATTACGGGGCGACCGTCAACGACATGTACTACAGGCAAGGTTTGTGGTAGGGGGGGTGGATAGGATTGGGGAGTGGGTGGGGGAGTGAGTGGAGGATAAGCGAGTGAGGGTATGGGAGGGAGAGGGTAGGAGCATGGGTGGGGATGGAATGTGAGTGGGGAATGGGGTGAGGGTGGGAGAGGAGATGGGTCGGGTATGGGTGGAGGTAGGTGCAGGTGGGGGAGTGGATGGGATTGAGGCAGGGAATTTTGCGTTCTAATTTTACCCTGTCGAGTATTTGTAGCATTGAACTCAAGCCACTGTAATTAAAGAGGTGACACAAGATACTGGGATCTTGAGTAACGTCTTAAGTGCTGGAGGAACTCAGCGGGTCAGGCATGTCTGTGGGGGATTGAAGAAGGATTCCGCCCAAAAATATTGCCTGTCCATTTGCTCTATAGATGCTGCCTGACCTGCTGGGTTACTCCAGCACTTTTTATTCACTGTAGTTAAAATCGGGTATTGCTAATCCTGAACAGGTGACCTGAAACGTTGGTGTCGAATTGCTTAAATACTCATGTATATGATGTTATTCTATTTTTGTAGCAATTAGTCATCTAATTTTCAGTTATTTTAGCCCAGGTTCTACCCTCCCTCCCATCCCCTGCTTTCCCAGACATATGTGGGCAAATTGATGAATTACAAATAGTAGGTAATCTTGTGCGGTAGAAATAATTTTCGATGTAAACCAGGAATGTCAACATCAGTGCTTAATCCTAAAGTTTCTGCCCTACGGTGTTATTGTCCATGCCTGAAACCAAAAGATCAGCACAGGTTAAGGTTCAAACAGTATTTGTTACTTATGAGTCTGTTTCCACTGCTTTGTTCTGTGGAGTATCACATCTATGGTGGTGATCAGCTGTCATTGAAGAACTATTTTTCCCTTTTGGTTGAACTTCATTATTTGGGAATGATCAAGATATTTGCTGCTAAGGGTCTGTTGGGAAAGTTGGTTACACATGAGGAAATTATTGGACTCTGTTCTTAACTCCTGTTAAATATTTGTTTTGATGATTGGGATTCTAAGGCAGATATGGGCATTTTACCATGTATGTGGTGCATTCACATTGGGCTAATTCTTTTTAAAGTATAAAGCAATGCAATTATGGTCACGTCTTTTAACGTGTTCTACAATGCTTAACACCCAAACAAATTGTTTTTCAAGAAGTTATTTCGCAGACAAAAAAAGCAGCCATTTTAAACAAAGCATTTGTCACGTAATTAAGAAGGAATGACTAAATGATTGTTTTTCGTATTAACTGACATTGTCTTTGAGCATTTCAAATTGTTTTGCAAAAAAAAATCCCACTAAGAACTCAACCAGTTTAACTATGAAACATAGAGCAGTCTTGTTATATCATTTTGCTTTTAGTTTAGTCAGAGTTGACAATTACTTCCATCTAGTCGTGATGTGACTGATGAGGCCATAGTGGGAACCACAATCTCTGCCACTGATGGGCCTGGAAGCGCCTGAGTGGAGGGACTGTGTAGCTTGTGAGATGGTACACTCCTTTCAGCATTTTTGCTGGGCTGCCGTGTGCTCCCAATTAGTGAATTCTGTGTTCTCTGTGCTGCTTGAATGCCCTTTGAGCAGTCATGTGCGAGGAATTGTTAAGAATCAGTTGGGAAGTTAATTCCTTTTCCCTCAAGGAAGCTTTGAATTTTTCTTCCTTTATTCGAAGCTTGGCCTCAATGTTCAGTGTGTTATCCTGAAGGAGGATCTCTAGATGTTCATTAAGAGTGTATTTGGAGGATTGTATGGAGAAATATTGATGACATCTTTTCTAGTATTGTACATTAAGGTGCCTCTGTAAGTTTCAGAAGCATACATAAGGATAGTAATACTTGCTATATGGTTTTGAGTTGGATTTGAGATCTTGATCTTCACTTGTCCTTTTCCTGTCACCCAAATACTGCTGTTACACTGAAGCTACTGGTGAATTTCAACATTGATATCTGCTTTCTTTGAGAAATTGCACCCAAAATACGTTCACGTTTCCGAGGATCCTTGAACATGTATTTTCAAGGTGTGGTGTATTGTATGGTGGGGTGGGTGCAGAGATGGTTCAGGAGAGTGGGGACAGGAAGTGTGGGTGTGGGGGAGGTACAAAAATGCTGTATGGTGTTAAGGTGTTTATTATCAAGGTAGGAGAATCTCTGTGATGGCACAGTGGCATACAGTGCATTCAGAAAATATTCACACCCCTTCACTTTTTCCATATTTTGTTACGTTCCAGCCTTATTTTAAAATGGATTAAATTCATTTTTTTAATCATCAATCTAGACACAATACCCCAGAATGAAGAAGCAAAAACAGGCGTTTAGAAATTTTTGCAAAGTAATTTAAAAAAAATAACTGAAATATTACATTTACATCAGACCCTTTGCTACGACACTCAAAATTGAGCTTAGACCTCCGAGACAATTGTGTCGAGACACAGATCTGGGAAAGGGTATAAAACAATTTCTGCAGCATTGCAGGTCCAGAAGAGCACAGTTGCCTCCGTCATTCTTAAATGGAAGAACTTTGGAACCACCAGGACTCATCATAGAGCTGGCCGCCTGGTCATATTGAGCAATCGGGTGAGAATTTCTCAGGGAGGTGACCAAGAACCCGATGCTCACTCTGACAGAGCTCCAGAGTTCCTCTGTGGAGATGGGCGAACCTTCCAGAAGGACAACTATATCTGCAGCACTCCACCAATCAGGCCTTTATGGTAGAGTGGAGCCACTCCTCAGTAAAAGGCCCATGACAGCCCGCTTGGTGTTTGCCAAAAGCACCTAAAGGACTCTCAGAACATGAGAAACAAGATTCTCTGGTCTGATGAAACCAAGATTGAACTCTTTGTCCTGAATGCCAAGTATCACGTCTGGAGGAAACCAGGCGCCGCTCATCACCTGGCCAATACCATACCTACGGTGAAGCATGGTGGTGGAAGCATCATTGTGTGGGGATGTTTTTCAGTGGCAGGAACTGGGAGACTAGTCAGGATCGAGGGAAAGATGTACGGAGCAAAGTACAGAGAAATCCTTGATGAAAACCTGCTCCAGAGCGTTCTGGAGGTTCACCTTCCAACAGGACAACGACCATAAGCACACAGCCAAGACAATGCAGGAGTGGCTTTGTGACAAGTCTGTGAATGTTTTTGAGTGGCCCAGCCAGAGCCCGGACTTGAACCCTGTTGAACATCTCTGGAGGGTCCCGAAAATAGCTGCATCGACGCTCCCCATCCAACCTGGCAGAGCTTGAGAGGATCTGCAGAGAAGAATGGGAGAAATTACCCAAATACAGGTGTGCCAAGCTTGTAGCGTCATACCCAAGAAGAAGAGGCAGTAATCGCTGCCAAAGGTGCCTCAACAAAGTACTGAGTAAAGGGTCTGAATACTTATGTAAATGTGATATTTCAGTTATTTATTTTTAATTACTTTGCAAAAATTTCTAAACACCTGTTTTCGCTTTTTTATTATGGGGTATTGTGTGTAGATTGATGATAAAAAAAAATGAATTTAATCCATTTTAGAATAACAAAATGTGGAAAAAGTGAAGGGGTCTGAATACTTTCTGAATGCACTGTAGCTGTTAGAGCTGCTGCCTTGAAGTACCTGAGACCCAGGTTTGAACCTGACCTTGGGTGTTATCTATGTGGAATTTACACGCTCTCCTTGTGGGTTACTTGGCCTTAAAATTCCTCCTAATGTGTAGGAGTAGTTTTGTTTATTGTCATTGAGGTACAATGAAAAACTTTTTGTTGCGTGCTAACCAGTCAGGAGAAAGACTATTACAATCAAGCCGTTCACTGTGTACAGATATATGATTAAGGCTGCTGTTGGAGTAGATGTTTAAAAAAAAAAAAAAGTGGAGCAATTGTAATGAGTGATTGCAGATCCACTTCTGGGACCAGCAGGCAGAGTCTCCTGGCTTGGGCGCCATAGTGAATTTAGAATAACATAGAACTAGTGTGAACCGATCAATCAACACTCGTGTTTCCATTCTGTATTTCTACTCATAAACAAAACATTGATTTTCCTCATTACAAATGATGTGATCATTTAGATACAGGTCATTTAAGTTTGTTTTCACACCCTGCTCCCCCTTCTTGCCTGACTGTTTTTGCTATTTATTTCAACTACTCCTTTTCTCATTTCCTCCTCCCATTCTGTTTCTCTCCTATGCAAATTCCCTTTGAGATTTTTATCCCTCTATCAAGCTAGTTTAAAACCCTCCTCAATAGCATTAGCAACCGCTCCCCTGCAAAGGTATCGAGTCTAGCTCTACTGAGGAGTAACATGTCCAATTTGTACAGCTGCCACCTGCCTCAAGGGGTTCCTTGCTACAAATTTATGGAAATGTAGCTGAATGGCGATCATGGTTAGAAATGAACTATTCCAGGATATTGAAGAATGATAATAACGAAAAGGAAGATTAGCACGCTTATTAAGGGAATAGGTCAGTACAGTGTGAGAAATCATCTTGGCCTGAGCGATCATGATGTTGACTTAAAATTAATTTGGGCCAAACTTGGAAATGGCGAAGGCTGGAAAATATTGCTGGGAATTATTTATAAGCCATCAAATTGCATGCAAGATTAGCATAAATAAGAAAATGTTGGTGTGTGTGTAATAAGATTAATGCCGTAATTATGGGACTGCGAACTCAGCATCTAAGGGACCCGCGTCACGAGAACGAGTGGGACTGTTTGAGAGCTACCGAGCGGGAGGCGCCGAGAATGATGGGGGGGACTCGGCGAGGGTGGCCGCTGAGAACAATGGGGGACCCGGCGGGGTTTGCTCTCAAGAACATTGGTGGGAGAGGGGGGCTGCTGCCACGTGCAGTGGGAGGCAGTAGATGGGACTGTTTGGTGAACTTCTGCAACTTTTTCGGCAGCAAATCGTAGTGACGCTTGTGTACTGGCTAGATGAGGTCTGCTCTATGATTTTATTTGGTTGTATGCAAAACAGAGCATTTCACTGTACATAGTTACACGTGACAATAAAGTATAATTGAATCAAGTATCACTCAAGCGGTAGTACAAAAAAAATGTCCATATTAAAGAAAGAAAGATATAAATACCTTGGAAATAATATTGATTTCAGCAATGCCATCACATTCCAAAGTGGTTATTTCAGTTGAGCAATAATTATAGTCTTTATTTCCTAAGCTCTTCCAGTTGCCCTATTTGTATTTTCTCGTACACGAGCTCATCCAAAAGAATATAAGAAATGGGAAGAAGAGTACACCATTTAGCCCCTTGAGCCTGCTCCATTCATGGATTATCTTCTATATCACTGAACCATCATGATATCCTTATGGTATAAATCCTTTAATATTAGTTTCGAGAGCAGTCAATGGTAGTGTTCAAGGCAGAAAATCCCAAAGTTTTGCGTCTTCTGAGTGAAGAAATTTTGTATTTCAATCCAAGATGGCCTTCTTATTTTGAGACTGATTCTGTGCAAGACTCCTTTAGCCAGGGCAAATATTCCCCCAAATCTACCCTGTACAGCTTTCAGAGAATTGCGCATGTGTCAATTAGCTTGTACATTTCACCTTTCAAACTTGCTAGAATGTAGGATAAAGGCAGTAAGGTCCAAGTTGTCCATTATCCTCTGCTTGCTGACCCACCTTAACTCCTGGTCCAGAAATTGTTTGGTTTTAGTATTTTTTGTCTTTCATTCCCCTGATGGTTATGTAACCTACAGTCTTAATCTCTGCTCACCATCAATTCAGGCTTGTGCTTCTCCAACATTTTCTTGGTGGCTTTTTTTGTTTTTCAGTCGCTTAACTCTAAAATCACCCCCTAAACCTCTATTCAGTTAACTACATTCCTGTGATGTGTAATGGGATGTATTTACTTTAATTAATATAAATTCAAGTTATGCTTTTACTGTACTGTACTGAGTAACTGGAGCCTGATAACTTAATTTTATCATTTTACCTGCTTGGATTCTAATGCCAAGCATTGTACACCACAGTTATTTTCAAGCATTACCACCTCTGTTTATTGTAGAAAGCATAGTGGCCAACTGGTAGAGCCGCAGCCTCACAACACCAGCGATCTGGGGACGATTCTGACCTCTGGTGCTGTCTGTGTGGAGTTTGCATTTACTCCCGGTGACTGTGTGTTTTCTCCGGGTGCTCCAGTTTCCACCCACATCACTAAGATGTGTAGGTGTGTAGGTTAATTGCCCTCTGTAAATTGCCCCGAGTGTGTAGAGAGTTGTTGAGAAAGTGGAAAAACATAGAATTAATGTGAGCGGGTCATCGAAGGTCGGCGTTCACTCGGTAAGCTGAAGGGCTGTTTCCATGCTGTATCTCTAAGCTAAACTAATTACTATATAAGAGGTGGAGTGGATGAAAGTAATTTTGAAACTAACCTGTTACACAGCTGTGATTGAAACTCTTTGCAGTGATTAAGTGACAAATACGTCCTGCTGCTGTGGTCTTTGGCAACAAAACACCTTTATTATGAGATCAGGTATTTTGTACTGTCTGTTAGTGCAGGTGTCATGGATTTCTGGATTTGCTCTGCCTTTTAGTGTTCAGTTGGGTTTTAGCAACTGGTAAAGCTGAGGAAAATGTTCTTCAATTCTTTACTATCTTGAACCAGTTTTTTCAGATGAAATCATGAGAAACCTGGTCACTGATTAATAGTAAACATTATTGGAGCAAGTTACTACAGATTCTGGAATTTCCTGATACATTTTGCCATCTTCCTGCATCACAAGGTTGCACCTCTCCTCCGGTGAAGGTCTTTTAGAGGTAGAGATAAACATCACATCTGATAGAAAATTGTTCAACCTGCAGCAGTTACACTCCAGATTCAAGGTCACAGTAACTTGCATAGTTGAGCTGCACCTTGGTCTGTTCTATATCACAGTCAGTTCCTCTGTTTTCTCTCCACCTCCTTCTGTGAAACTTAAAATCATTTATCTTCACACTTACTAATTCTGTTAAAGAATCCTTGCCTAATACATACTATTAGGATTTTAGTTGGAATAAAATAAAATGTCTAGGCTTTACAAGGTACAAGCATGGATGGTCAAACCGGCATTCTTCCCACAGTCCACGTCAACGAAGAAACAGTAATACAATTCACCTCAATGGTCTTTGTGCACAGACAGATATTACTGATTACTTGAAGATCATTGTACTTATTTTGTACATTTTACATTTGTACAAATATTTTTGAAATTATTGGATCAATGGTTTCTTGCATTAATATAGTGGTTTTAATGTAGAGAATGTTTAATTGCATTATTTTTACCTACCGGTAGTTTTATTCAGAAAGTGGGAACCAATTCAAAGCCTAAGATAGCCACAAAAAGCTGGAGTAAGTCAGCGGATCAGACAGCATCTCTGGAGAAAAGGAATAGGTGACGTTTAGGGTCGAGACCCTTCTTCAGACAGTTAAGGGAAAGGAGATATAGACAGTGATTCAGAGAGATATAGAACAAATGAATGAAAGATATGCAAAAATGTAACAATAATAAAGGAAACAGACCGTTGTTAGCTGTGTGCTATGTGAAAATGAGCACAGACAATGAGACTCAACAAGACGACTTTGAAGCAGGTACACCTTGGGTGGGGGAGGGATGGAGAGAGAGAGCGAGAGAGAGAGAGAGAGAGAGAGAGAGAGGATGCAAGGGTTACTTGAAGTTAGATAAATCAATACTCATAGCACTTTGCTGTAAGCTGCCCAAGCGAAATATGAGATGCTGTTCCTGAAATTTGTTTGGCCTCACTCTGACAATGGAGGAGGCCTAACACTTCTAGAACGTAGAACATTGTGGAACAATCAAAAGCCCTTCGGCCACGGTGTCTGTGGCAAGCTTGCTGCCAAATTGATCTCTCTCTTCCGATAATCCATTCTCTGCATATCCATGTGTTTATCTAAAAGATGCTTAAACACCATAATCTGCATCCACCACCACCACCCCTGGCTGTGTGTTCCTGGCATCCACCAGGCAGCATTTTGGTAAATCTCTTCTGCGCCTTCTTCAAAGTCTCCACATGCTTCCTGTAATGGGGCGACCAGAATTGCGCACAATACTCTTATTTTGGCCTCACCAAAGTTTTATAAAGCTGCAATGTGACTTCCTGACTATTATACTCAAAGCACTCATTTGGTACCTCACCTACACCCTCTGACTCCAAGTATAACTTGAGCAGTCTTACCTTTCCACTAGTTACCCTTGTTTTAAATGTACATATAAATGTTACTTGTTAATTTTGTGGCCTATTTTAGTCCTTCAAATTGCGTGCTTGAGTTCTTCGTACCTGCATTATGTTTCTCAAGTTCCCTGTTTGACTCGTCTTTCTAAAACTTTGCTTCCTTTTACCTTTTGACCAAATTTAGAACCTCCCTGGTCATCCAAGGTTATCTTATCTTGCCATCTTACCCCCTCTTCCTTACAGGAACATGCCACCCTGATCAGTAGTCTTTAAATGACTCCCACGTGTCTGATATGGACTTGCCCAATGACATCTGCTCCTAATTTACTCCTTTCCTTCTGCTTAATAATGTTGTAACCTGCCTTACCCCTATATAGTACTTATCCCAAATGTCCAGTCTTGTCCTTATTCATAACTATCTTAAAACGTATAGCATTATGATCATTGTTCCCAAAATGCTCTTCTGCTTGTTCACGTGATTCGGAGATTGAACAACATTGCTGTTGTATTCTTAATGAATGATGGGTAGGCTATGGTTTTGCACTTTCAAATTTTGGTGAAGTTTTTCCATTTTTGGATTTATGCCAGAGAAATGCTGCAAGAAATTAGTGGTTTCATCCTTTTCAAAATAAGTGGACATGGGAAATTGTAAAATTATCAACTGACTTTTTTTTACATTGGAAAACTTTAGAATTTGAGTTTCTTTTGCAGGGAGTGGAGGTCAGAATGGTGGCACTCCGGATGGATCCTCAAACTTTACTCGTTGGTATGTTTCTATATTTCTATTTGAATAAGTTCTGAGAACTGCAGAATAGCGCACTTGATAAAAGTCATGATTTAGATGGAAACCTTTTTAGTAAGTTTAGTTGATTCCATTTTGATATGTCTAAATAGTTAGACCTGCTACCAGTCACTTTTGTTTGTTCAGGCACATGAAATAGGTCAATTAACTGAATTTCTGTAAATGCTTGTGTACTTGAACTTGGTCAAAAAGAGATTTGTCCGAATGAAGATTTAAGTATTTTGAGGAATTAAAATCGCCTCTGCATTCTATTGATTACTGCAAAACAACCATGAATGTGATAGCTGGTTGTTTTTGTGTGCCTGCCTGATCCAGCCTGTGATTCTGTTAAAAATCCACCGTTTCTCTTTCTCTCTACAATAATCCAATAAGCTGACCATAGACCAGAGGCTGAACCAGCTAGTTTCCTCAGTTGCCTTAACTCGGGCGTTAGAAAGGTCCATTCTTTTTAACAGGAAATTGTTAGCAGATAGGTTTACAGCAGGATATAGTTCAACTGGGGGGAAAAAAGGCAAGGGAATAGCAGATGGAATATAACTTGGCCAAGTGCAAAGTGCAGCGTTTTATGAAATTAATTTGGGGCAGAACATAAACGAATGGCAGGGCCCTAAAAACTAATTTTGAACAGAGTGCTTGGAGTACACGTGCATATTTCCCTGAACATGGCCACGCAGGTAGCCAGGATGACAAAGAAAGTATATGGCACTCTTACCTTCATTGCCCGAGGCATTGAGAACAGGAATTAAGACATCATATTACAGTTTTACAAATGTTTAGGCTGCACTTGGCATATAGTGTACAATTCAGGTTGTCGCACTACAAGAAAGGTGTGATTAAGTTAGAGAGAGTGCAGAAAATATAAGAATGTTGAATCCAGGAACTGCAGGTACTGGTTTACACAATAGGACACAAAGTGTTGGAGCAACTCTGCAGGTCAGGCAGCATCTCTAGAAAACATGGATAGGTGATGTTTCTGGTTGGGACCCTTCAGACAGAAGAAGTATCCCGCTTTGGGGCTGTGGGAGGAAACCGGAGCCTCCGGAGGGGTATTGAATTAATGCAGGAAGTGAGATTGGTACAGATGGGCTTGATGGCTGGCAAAGACGTGGTGTGTCAAAGGGCCAGTTTCTATGCTATACATCTTTGAGATAATTAAACCATTATGTGCTGCAGCAATTTCTGATCATGGTAATTTTGAGACGAAAGTCAAAAACAAGAAGGATGCATGGGACAGGTATAGGCAGCTGGGATTAACTGCATCCCTGGAGGAGTTTCGGGATCTAAGGAGCAAATTAATAAAAAAGGAAATCAGAAGGGTAAAAAGGGGCCAGGAGATAGCTCTGGCGGATAGCATAAAAGACAATCCCAAAAGATTTTATAAATACATAAGGGGGAAAAGAGTAACTAGAGAGAGAGAGTGGGACCTCTCAGGAATAAAAGCAGTCACCTCTGTGTGGAGCCACAGGAGATGGGTAAGGTCCTCAATGAGTATTTCTCCTATGTATTTACCAAGTAGAAAGACAGTAGGAAGGTGGAAATTGGAGCAGTCACTGGAAGTGGCATGAGAGCAGTCAGGGTTACCGTCGAGGAAGTCTTGAAGGTACTGTTGTGTTTGAAGGTAGACAAATCTCCGGGGCCTAATCAGATATATCCGAGGACATTGCGGGAAACTAGAGAGGAAATTGCGGGAGCCCTGGTTGAAATTTATGAGTCATCCTTAAATACAGGAGAGATGCCAGAGGATTGGAGGGTGGCAAATGTTGTGCCTCTTTTCAAGAAGGGCTGCAGGGAAAATGCTAGGAACTATAGGCCGGTGAGCTTAACATCTGTAGTTGGTAAGTTGCTGGAGAGTATTCTGAGAGATAGGATATACAGGCATTTGGATGGGCAAGGGCTGATTAGGGACAGTCAGCATGGTTTTGTACGTGGGAGGTTGTGTCTCACAAATCTGATTGATTTTTTTGAAGATGTGAGCAAAAAGGTTCCTGAGGGCAGAGCTGTAGATGTTGTGTACATAGATTTTAGTAAGGCGTTCGACAAGGTGCCACATCTTAGGCTGCTCTGGAAGGTTATATCTCATGGGATCCAAGGAGAGATAGATGAATGGATAGCAAATTGGCTCCTTGGAAGGAAGCAGAGGAAGGGGAATGGGGAATGGAGGTTGTGACTTGTGGTGTGCCACAGGGTTCGGTGCTTGTCCCGTTACTGTTTGTCATCTACATCAACGATTTGGATGAGAACATACAGAGCAAGATTAGCAAGTTTGCTGATGATACAAAAGTTATGGTTTTGCAGATAGTGAAGAAGGTTGTGAACGATTGCAGCAGGATCTAGATCGATTGGCCAGGTGGGCGGAGGAATAGATGATGGAATTTAATACAGAGGAGTGTGAGGTGTTGCATTTTGGGATGTCGAACAAGGGAGGGACCTACACAGTAAATGGTAGGCCTCTGGGTAGTGTTGTAGAGCAGAGGGATCTAGGAGTACAAGTGCATGGTTCCTTGAAGGTCGAGTCGCAGGTAGATAAGGTGGTCACTTTTGGCACTTTGGCCTTGATCAGTCAAAATATTGAGTATAGAAGTTAGGAGGTCAAGTTGCAATTGTATAAGACGTTGGTGAGACCGCGTTTAGAATATTGTATTCAGTTCTGGGCACCATGTTATAGGAAAGATATTGTCAAGCTTGAAAGGGTTCAGAAAAGATTTACGAGGATGTTGCCAGGACTAGAGGGTGTGAGCTTTTGGGAGAGGTTAAGTAGGCTGGGACTCTATTCCATGGAGCGTAGGAAGATGAGGGGAGATCTAACAGAGGTATACAAAATCATGAGAGGAACAGATCGGGTGGATGCACAGAGTCTTTTACCCAGGGTTTCAGGTCCAATGGGGGGGAGAGTTCCCTCCGCCACGGGTACCATGTAATCCTGTGCTACCTGCTCCATGGTCGCATAGTCAGCGACTAAACCCTCTCACCCACCTGGTTTGCTAGGTGAGGAGGGGGCTGTAGACCCCCAGCAGGACCAAAAACAAGACCTGTCAAAGGGCGGATGAGCTTCTAGCGAGCCAACAGCCATCCACACTTCAGTAGAAGTTGCGATCACTGTCGTACATAGCATTGTAAGGAATGATGACAAAGCACACACATCAAAATCCTATACTTCCAGCGGTGGAAGTCTGCAGGAATTGGAGGACAGAGATGTGTGATGCGTCTGTCACCAATCCCGTTGTTAATGTTTTCAACGATGATGAATGAATTTACCCAGAGTAGGGGAATCGAGGACCCAGAGGACATAGGTTCAAGGTGAAGGGGAAAAGATTTAATAGGAATCTGAGGGTAACCTTTTCACACAGAGGGTGGTGGGTTCATGGAACAAGCTGCCAGAGGAGGTAGTTGAGGCTGGGACTATCCCATCGTTTAAGAAACAGTTGGAGAGGTACATGGATAGGACAGGTCTGGAGGGCTATGGAGCAAGCGCAGGCAAGTGGGACTAGGGTAGCGGGGACATTGTTGGCCGATGTGGACGAGTTGGGCCGAAGGGACTGTTTCCACACTGTTCACTCTATGACTCTATGGTACTCCTTTGCATTTTCATGATAGCAAAAGTAGCCTTGTGACCCATATCTCCAATCTCCAAATACCCACTTCCTGTCAATCACTAAACCAGCATGGATTTGCAATCAAAACTGATCTTTGTCCTCTTTTATGATGAGGCTTTTCACTAGATAGTAGTGTAACAATGACTTGTTTAATCCTTGGTATGTGGTAAATTAGTTGGTTCAGATGGTGAGACTGCTAGCAATTGGCTGTAATACCATTCAGCTCAATGGGAGAGAAAACTGGTTGTGACTTCCATTCCTCGTCACCCTTTTAATATGTATCAGCAAATTAGATGGGAGACTGTGCCATGAGTTGTATTCAAGGAAAAGTTATTACCAGAAGTTTAACAATGAGGCCTAATGCATTTCATGTATGTGACAAATGATACCAGCTTTGATTCCTAAAATGTCTTTATCTGTTCCTACAGGGAAAATGCCGGTGGCGAGTCATTTAAAAGTCACAGAGAGTGAGTGGCGAAGATGTGTGAACTCTAGCCAAGGCATGCACTAGTTTTCTGTATGGAGTAAAGATGGTGTGAACCTGCAGCTCTTTGGGTGCTAGGCTCGTCAAAGTTTAAAGTATTGTGGCCTGTTGACTTGAAATGTGCCATTTGTGATTCAATGCCATAAATGTGCTTTTATTTTGTAATATTCCTAGGCTTAGCTGAGTTGACACTTGTATCAGGGAAAATTTGCATTGGAACATGTATTGGTTTAAATAGAACCAATACTGCAAAATGTTGATCTTGAACAGTGAATTGGCATTATCCGTTAAGAGTTAGATACAAGAAGGAATAAGTGTAACTGTAAGCCTGACAATGAATATTCAAAAAGAACAAATTAATTCAGTGGAGTGTTGCCCAAGTCACTATTGACCTGCAACACTTATCAAAAGGTACACTAATCAAGATTTGGTAATATCGAGGAACACTGATCAGTTATCCTTTTGGTTATATATTTGTACTTTAAGACTGCTAAACTATTCCAAACCAGCAATAGAATGGTTTGAGAGGGTTTATCTGAGAGAGATATCGTTAAAAATTCACTTGTAAAATAGAGCAGTTTAAAATTTTAACAATCAATAAGCTATTGAATTTTGACCTTTATATCTGAATCTGAACTTGTGTACAAGAATGATTTGATAAAGTTGAACTGAAATCTTATTTACACGATATTGTCTTGACATCAGAGTTCAAAACAATGTCAAATATTACTGAATGAATCTGTTACCTCAGTCTACCTGTAACAAAACTGTTCCCTCACTGGGAGCAACTTTTAACTCTCTTATAGTGTCCTTTGTGAAGTTGGACAGGCAACCTAATGAGGGATCTGCAGCGTAAATTTCAATGTTCTAATGAGTTAAAGAGGAAACAGGATCTTTATTTTGCAGACTGTCATTATTAAGTTGCACAATATTGGTAACCAAACATTGTCATGGAAGTATAGAGATAAGTTCTCTGAGTGATTATTTTCTCCCTTCGCCCTTTGCCCTGCCCCCTCCCCCCCCCCCCCCCCTTCCTCCACTAGAAATAAATAAAATTCTTAACATCGACCATACTGTTAGGTGAGAGATTTTCCTTGGAAATTGAGAACCCATTAGGTGCCCGGTGTCCTTGTTTTTCCACTGCCGTTTACATTTAGACAGACGATTAAAGTGTGTCCATGAGCCCTATCTGAAGCAGATGGGAGGCTACTTTAAAGTTTGGGTGTCTGGCCTGCGTTGAAATCTTGTTTGTAACATGAAGTGGGTGGAACATACTTCAAACACAGGTATTATTTCTCCAGCCTCTGAGACTTAATTAGTTGGGAGTTGTTTGGTTTATTATAATTTGAACTGTGAGGAAAGGAGGCGGAGGAGTAGAAATGCCGTGGTGGTCTGTTGAAATGATGAAACCTGTAATGGGATTTGCTGTGAGTCGGATGATTCCCCGTCCAAGAAAAAATAACTGAAATGGACCCTCTGGCATTTCAGCATGAGGTGATATGAATCAACCAAGGAGATTTGCATTATGAACAATATTCTATAAGTTTAGGAGAAGGGTACTGTGTGCCATGAAAGTAGCCTTCAGTTAAGAGTCTGGACTATTGGAAGATGGCAGTTTTTCACAGAAAGCTCTGCTCTCAGTGAATAATGCGAATCCATGTTAAAATTATGTTTCCATTATACTAAAAACCACAGGGTCATATTTGTTGAGTTAAGCATTGATGGATGATGATCTATTAATTGTTTAATGAAACTCAGTGGGGTTAGTGATATGGATAGGTTGCTGGATTTGTCCTGAGTTGTCACACTTTTCTCCCCGTTTCCTCAAAACAGCTGTAATGCAATCTGTGATATAAAATGCTGTTCATGCAACAATATAACGGGCCTTGCACCACGATGCACCAGTTCCATTCAATTTAATGATTGGGGGAAAACAATACATGGGAGCATATCATTTAACATTTATATCAAAACAAATTCCTGAAGAAAAATTTAAATTTCCATGCCTATAAAAACTAAAAACTTGTATTGAGAGAAGATGTAGAAATATATTAAGAAATGTAACTATTTATGAAGGCCTGCTGAAATTGGTTCAATTTTGAAGTGTAAATTAAATTATTTGTTTACACTTTGCTGGAAAAACACAGTGAAATTTAACGGACACAGGTCCACCACTGATTTTCCGGCACCCTTGGTTCCAGAGCCGTGCCAGATTATCCTTTTTGCCAGACCAACAGTAGGCAATATAATAATTTTATAAAACACCTCAGACCCACTAATCATACCCCTCCTATGTCTCTAAAGCACCATGGACTGCTAGAATCCTAAATAAAACAAATCATAAATGTAAATTAAATTTACAGCGAAACGTGCATTTCTTGCACAGACAGCTTGGGCATCGGTTAAAGAGTTGGCCCCGGAGGGCCTGATGAGGGTCGGATTGACGGCTGCCCACGGGGCCGGGGCACCGCTTTCCCGCTGGCGCGCAGCCCGTGGAGGACAGAAACGCAAGCCCAGGTCGAGATCGGCGGCCTCATCCAGTCTAGGTGCCACATTTTCGGGGGTACTTCTGAATGCCCATTCCTCTGAGTTGGCAGAGCCACTGGCAAATTGCACTGAGTCCAGCTGCAAAGATCCCGATGAGGTCGAGATCAGCTGCCTCAACTGGCTTAGGCACAACATGTTCGGGGGGGGACTTCTGGGGGGAATTTAAAGTGCACTCTCTTAATTTTGTTCAGATTAAAGAAGGTGCTAGAACATCAGTTGCTGGAAAATCGGTGGTGTACCTGTATTATATATTTTTATTTTATGGGACGTGGCTTGACAGTGATCTTGCACCTTCCCACCCAACCCACATGTCAAAAACATCTGGATTGAGTGCAGCTGGAATATTAATGATATTATTTGCACTAGGAAGATCAAAATTACAAATGTGATTGAGTGTTCCCATCTTAATTGCAAACACAAAAAGTGTAATATCCATTGATGGGATGGGTCGGAATAATATTAAGCTGAATGTTCAATTCCAAAAACAGTTATCACTGGCCTTGCTTTGGCTGTTGTGCCTTCATTAAGAATAGAATGTAGGTTTCGTGTTGGTTACTAAAATGTGCCACAATCCAGAGTCTCATTATTTCCTTACCCATAAAAGAGATGCTTCGCTTGATATAGTCCAGTTTTTTGTTAAGTGGTACGGTTGCAGCACATGTGTGGCAACTTTTCAAAGCAAGCTTTTATCTAGAATTCTATGGCTCCAATTGTCATCCATTGAATAACTAAATGAAAATACTGCCAACTATATACCCCTAACCCATGTCCTAGCAATGGGGTATGCTGGGGAAAGGGAATTCTTTATTTTGCACTAACATGAAACTATTTTCTCTCTGTTATGTTCACCTATATTGGTTTTCTTTCAAAAATCTTATTTTATTCTTGCCTAGGTCAATTCTTTTGTGTTTACTCCCTCATAATTCGTCATTGTCCCGCAGGGGACGGCACAGTAGTGTAGAGTTGCTGCCTTACAGCACCAGAGACCCGAGTTTGATCCTGACCACCAGTGTTGTACGGAGTTTGCGTGTTCTCCGTTACTGCGTGGGTTGTCCAGTTTTCACCCACACTCCAATAATGTGCAGGTTTGTAGGTTAATTGGCTTCTGTAAATTGTCCCTTGTGCGTCGGATACAACTAGTGTACGGGGTGATCACTGGTCGGCGCGGACTCGTTGGGCCGAAAGGCCTGTTTACACGCTATATCTCTAAATTAAACTCTAATTGGGTAGTAGAAAATATATCAAGCTTAGAAATATTGAACGGAGATATAACACATTTGTATTGTCCAGGGACCTCCGATAGCAATCGGAAGCTTAACTTTATTATCTATTCTATATCCTACGCCAGCACTTTCCTGGTTGCTCTTAGCTCCAGCTTGTATTTCTGCAGCCATCTAGCCTTATCCTTGGGTTATTCTTGATCTGTAGTGCACAGTTTTACCAAGTAATTGTTTGTATTCTGCTCCCACAGGAAAGAGTCCCAGCAGCACTACTCCAAGGACATTTTGTGATATATCTTCACCCCTTTATTTCTGTTGTTGCTTGCGGAGCATAACACGAGAGAAAGAGGTTTCAGGCTTTTGCCAAAGCTTCTGTTGAACTGGCTAGTTGAAAAGGCAGTTGTTCATGGAGACACATTTCTTCCTAGTTTTTTGTGTGTATTCTGCGGAGGGAAGTACACGACCAGTATAACGGAACCAAGATCAGTTCAATACTGCGTATAAAGTCCCACCATTTTGTGCGTGTGTCTCTGAAGGGATGGGTGTACTGGGCATCTTCCCAATCCACCATCATCCCCTCAAACCTGATGCAGTAGGTGCAGTTAATACTGTCAAAATGGCTGAAATAAAAGTGTAGACTGTAACCTTTTTACCATTGCAATGTTTTGTTGTCTTGTATTTTGCAGGAATGTAGTATGCTTTTTGTTGCACAGTGTGTTTTTGTTCCGTACCATTGTTACCCATTATATTGTAGTGAAAATGTTGGAACTCTGGATTTGAAATGCAGTATGCCAAATATTAGTCCTGAAATAACAGATGCTAGGCTCATAATACTGAAGTGATGTATATTCTACTGAAACACCCTTTTTCTAAAATAAATGTTTTGTATGTAAACAATACATTTTGTAAATCACTGTGATCCAGAAATTGGATAACCTTTGTAAACTTGTTCCCCGAATGTTAATTAACTTATATATTTATGTTTGGACATGTAAAGGTTTCCCTGATGCTGTATATTAGAAATAAAACTGCTGTGTGTGTGTGTGTGTATATATATGTACATTTAGCTTACTTTTTTGGGGGGGAAGACAATTTGATTATGTTTTAAATATATAAAAAACAGTTGCAGAAACACGCTGTTGTTTGTATTGGTATTTTCATTGCTGAAAACCATCTTTTAAATACTGAATCGTATCCAGTCTACAAAACTACATTTTGTTGTAATCGGCTCAAATAAATATTTAAAGAAAAACAAACTGGTATAAATAAACTGGAAGATCAAATTACTTATTCCTTGTATTGCGTTTTAATATTTACTAGACCAAGTGCAGTCCCGTTGGGTCTGCTCCCCCAACGTAATATTCCATCACTCACCCGTTCCCCCAACGCAATATTCCACCACTCACCCATAACCCCAACTGCACAGGCGCGGCTCATTTCTCCACATCCCCAGCACTCCCTCCTCCTCTTCACCCTCCCTCTTCAATCCCTAGAGAGGGAGGGGAAGGGGGTAGAGAGGGACGGGAGAGGAAGGGGTAGAGAGGGAGGGGATGGGGTAGGGACGGGAGGGGAGTAGAGGGGGTAGAGTGAGGGAGAGGGGGTAGAAAGGGTGGGATTGAGGGTAGATAGGGAGGGGATAGAGAGGGTGGGAGTGAGGGTAGATAGGGAAGGGGTAGAGTGAAGGTAGATTGGGATGGGGTAGAGTGGGAAGGGGCGAGAGAGACGTGGCAACTACACTCCCCACCCCCTCCTCCCTCAATCCCCCCACTCTCCCTCACCTCCCCAGTGGCCCCGCGGTCTCGATGCCTCCTTGATGGCTGCGTAAAACCCCAGCGGGGCGACGCGGGTAGTAGCCCGGGTTGGAAAAAGCGGAACATTAATTCCGTTTTGACGAAGGTAGAAAGATACATACACACACATACGATGAGACTTTTATAGATATAGAGATTTCCAAAGTCTTTCCCTTTGAGAGTTGTCTGACTGGATTGACATGATGCCATAAAATGCATCACCACTTGTTATTGAAGACAACTTTAATAGTATGTGTCATTACTTGTTATTGATTGCAGCTGGCTTTGTGAAAGAAAACATTAAGTTAGTCCCTCAGGAAGAATGAGTCATCAATCTTTTGGGAGGACATTGCAAGCCTAATTGCAAAACCTACATGAGGCTTAGCATATGTTCTGCTGAGAAATAAAGAAAATGTTTTGGATGTGAGTTCAGCTTGGAGGATAGAAAAGGTGGTACGTGGTTCATTTTATACTCATTTCCTTGTAGGCTGTGGAATAGGGAACCCTTCAAGTAAAAATATATTGCCTAGTATATGAGTTTTCATCCTTGATTTCCTCGGTGCTTTTCTTTTGCCTCTCCTATTTTGATCTCTAGTAGGGGTATATAGGGTAGGGCACTAAGAATTCCTCAACCTTTACCCTACTGTTCATTCTCTGTGTGAGGCCAAGTGCAGGGTGAAACTGCCATAAGGTTCTGCACCTCTTCGTGTGGACTGGTCGATTTATTAATAAGCCATGGGTGCCTTCCTTTTGCATGTGAGACTAGATTCTTGATTAGTATGGATGTCAAAGGCTATGGGGAGACGGCAGGAGAATGGGATTTACAGAGAAAGGTAGATCAGCCATGATTGGTGGAGTACACTTGATGGGCCAATTGGTCTAATTCTGCTCTTATAACTTATGATTATGAACATGATAATGGGGCCTTAAGTTACCTTTACCAGTCTCCACAGCCAAGTTCCATTCGATTGATTTAATTTGTAAATGCTTTCATTTTCCAGGATGGGTTGGTACATGGCAATCAGGAGTGGCATTTTTCAAATTACTTTTCCTTCCCCGCTAACAGTGTTTAGGTAAATTGTAGCATAAGAATTTAAAAGCAAAATAAAATCCCATTCACATTTCAAACACATTGTAAATACTTAGCAAATCAAGCAGTTTCTGTGGGGAGAGAACGAGAGTTAATGTTTTTGATCACTGACCTAAAAATACTGTCTGACATGAGATGCCCCGAATTGGAAACAATTTACTTTGGAAATAGCAGTTTAATGTTGCCTAAAGTGGTACCGGGGGATGCATTTATTTATTAGAATCAGTGCAAATTTAGTGTTACTGGGTTTCTACCATCCTTCAGGTAGAACAGGTAAAAGACCAGCCTTATGGCCTGGGGTAATTCCTGTTAAAAATAATTCTCTACTAATAAAGATGCAAAGAGCTGGAGTAACTCAATGAGTCAGGCAGCATCCCTGGAAAGCGTGGAGAGGTGACATTTCTGGTTTGGAACCTTTTTCAGACATTTACCTGAGATGTAGAGGATAATAGGTTATTAACTTGGTTTATTAACTTGAATGTACTGTGCTAGTTTTGAAATTGTTTTGTTCCCTCCCATCTGTCTACTCTGACGTGCCCATTCCTAAAATGAACTGGCAGGTGAGCCATAATCGGATTGAACAGCAGGACCGGCATATGTGGCCTATTCATGTTGGCTTGATTTCTTGTCCACTGATCTGTGATATGGCTTGATATTTTGGGCAAACCTTGTCAATAGGCTCAATTATGGACTATTACCAGAATCTTGTGCATTAACATGGTAAAACGTCTTAAAATGTTCTATAGTAATGATAGCAAACTGAAGACACCGAATTGTACAGTATACAACTAAGCCCTTTGCCGACTATGTCAACCATCATGCCTATCTTTTCTAATCCGAAATTTGCCTGTGATAATTCCACATTCCTGGACCCCCTGGTTGTTCACGTACCCATCAAGATGCCTCTCAAATATTGTTACTGTTCCTACTTCCACCACCTCTCCTAGCAGCTCATTTCAGATACCAACTATTCTTTGTGTGAAAGATTTACCCCTCAAACTTCCGTTAAATCTTCTGCATTTTATCCTCATGTTTTCCCTCTAGTTTTAGATGTTCCTATAATAGGCAACAGACACTGACTATCTACCCTATCTATGTCCCTCCTAATTTCATGCCTTTAGCATGTCACCTCAGCTGCCTCCACCGAAAAAAAAAAAGACCTTGCCGATCCACTCATTCCCTATATTTATCTACAAACTACATGAGCAATTGGGAGTTTAAAAGCTTGGTTAAAGATGCAGATTTTAAGAAGGTTAATCAGATGTGTGAAAGAATTGGATGACGGAATTCCAGAATGTGAACCTTAGCAGTTGTAGGTTCAGTCTGCACAGGAGGAACAGTTTAATTTGGGGCTGATTAAAGAGGCTATGGATGGAGAAACACAAATATCTTTGAGACTAAAAAAGAGATTATTGCCACTGTAGTAACCTTTCTTATAATAATGTAGATCGGGAGGCATGGGCTATTCATCTATGTATTTTCTCCTCCTGACGCCCCCTGTTGATAAATCAGCTCTATGACACGTAAGGCATCACAACAAATAACACAACATACTACACAAATCAGCTTCTACTGGTTCTGTAGTGATGGTCTGATACAACTAAATGAGTTACACTGACATTTTAGATGGCACACAAATATTATGGTCCTGGAGTGATTAATAGTCTAGATGGGGCAAAGATGCCCAAATATTGGCAATGTCAGATTTACTGGAATTTGCTTTTATGATTAAGTATTGAATGACACACATTAACCTATAACTGCTATTCTCAGTCTGGTTCAAAAAAAATGCCTGCATAAACTAATGAATTCATATATTTTTTTTAACATGGCATGGGTCTCAGGAAGAAGTCTAGGTCTGTTAAAGATTGTTTTGGCTAGCCATAGTGCTTCTGTTTTCACCGTTAAGTTAGAAATTGATTATCATGCATTCATGTCTGTTCACGTGATATTAAAGATCCATTGGACCCTTTGTTGTCAGACTTCTGTATGGTCCTTTCATAAACGAGGGTACAGTCCTGATTTTCCAGCCTATTTCATTACAGACATTGGAATTATTTTCTGCATAATATATTCTGCACTCTGGTAAGTTTCTCTTCGCTCTCCATGTTGCTGATTGTATTCATGTATAATAATACCCGATTTGATAGGATAGCACACAAACAAAAGCTTTTCACTGTATCTCAGTACATGTTATAATAATAAAAACCTAAACCTAAATCTTAATGCTATGCTGTCTCCCTCAGTTCAGTTTACTCTGGGCTTCCATGTGGACTACAGTTTTAATCCCAGGGAGAAGCGCTAAATTTCCAAATGCCTGACTCTTAAAACCCGCAATCAGTTGTTGAAAGATTATTAGTTGCAACAGTTATAAGATCAAATGTTTAAGAAGCCATTATGAACTTTTTGCAGATGATGCCAAAATTTGCAATGTGATTAAGAGGAATAAACATTCAGGCCTCGGAAAGAAAGTGACAAATGTAATTCAATACAGAAAAGTGTGATGTAACCCATTTGAGAGCAAACAAAGTAAAGAGAACAGATTGACACTGGGGCAATGAACTGTGAGACCTTGACAGGGGCATTCACCTACTGGGAACAAGACATGTACAGTGGCTTGCAAAAGTATTCATACCCCTTGAACTTTTCCACATTTTGTCATGTTACAACCACAAACGTAAATGTATTTTATTGAGATTTTATGTGATAGACCAACACAAAGTGGCGCATAATTGTGAAGTGGAAGGAAAATGATACATGGTTTTCAAATTTTTTTACAAATAAAAAATGGAAAAGTGTGGCGTGCAAAAGTATTCAGCCCCCTTTACTCTGATACCCCTAAATAAAATCCAGTGCAACCAATTGCCTTCAGAAGTCACCTAATTAGTAAATAGAGTCCACTTGTGTGTAATCTAATCTCAGTATAAATACAGTTGTTCTGTGAAGGCCTCAGAGGTTTGTTAGAGAACATTAGTGAACAAACAGCATCATGAAGCCCAATGAACACATCAGACAGGTCAGGGATAAAGTTGTGGAGAAGTTTAAAGCAGGGTTAGGTTATAAAAAAATATCCCAAGCTTTGAACATCTCACGGAGCACTGTTCAATCCATCATCCGAAAATGGAAAGAGTATGGCACAACTGCAAACCTACCAAGACATGGCCGTCCACCTAAACTGACAGGCCGGGCAAGGAGAGCATTGATCAGAGAAGCAGCCAAGAGGCCCATGGTAACTCTGGAGGAGCTGCAGAGATCCACAGCTCAGGTGGGAGAATCTGTCCACAGGACAACTATTAGTCGTGCACTCCACAAATCGGGCCTTTATGGAAGAGTGGCAAGAAGAAAGCCATTGTTGGAAAAAAAGCCATAAGAAGTCCCGTTTGCAGTTTGCCACAAGCCATGTGGGGGACACAGCAAACATGTGGAGGAAGGTGCTCTGGTCAGATGAGACCAAAATTGAAGTTTTTGGCCTAAATGCAAAACGCTATGTGTGGCGGAAAACTAACACTGCACATCACCCTGAACACACCATCCCCACTGTGAAACATGGTGGTGGCAGCATCATGCTGTGGGGATGCTTTTCTTCAGCAGGGACAGGGAAGCTGGTCAGAGTTGATGGGAAGATGGATGGAGCCAAATACAGGGCAATCTTGGAAGAAAACCTGTTAGAGTCTGCAAAAGACTTGAGTCTGGGGCGGAGGTTCACCTTCCAGCAGGACAACGACCCTAAACATACAGCCAGAGCTACAATGGAATGGTTTAGATCAAAGCATATTCATGTGTTAGAATGGCCCAGTCAAAGTCCAGACCTAAATCCAATTGAGAATCTCTGGCAAGACTTGAAAATTGCTGTTCACAGACGCTCTCCATCCAATCTGACTGAGCTTGAGCTATTTTGCAAAGAAGAATGGGCAAAAATTTCAGTCTCTAGATGTACAAAGCTGGTAGAGACATACCCCAAAAGACTTGCAGCTGTAATTGCAGTGAAAGGTGGTTCTACAAGGTATTGACTCAGGGGGGCTGAATACTTTTGCACGCCACACTTTTCAGTTTTTTATTTGTAAAAAAATTTGAAAACCATGTATCATTTTCCTTCCACTTCACAATTATGCACCACTTTGTGTTGGTCTATCACATAAAATCCCAATAAAATACATTTACGTTTGTGGTTGTAACGTGACAAAATGCGGAAAAGTTCAAGGCGTATGAATACTTTTGCAAGCCACTGTAGATAAGATGATTAAGGCAACACACAGGATACTTGCCTTCATTGGAAGGGACATTGATCACGAGAACAGAAAGATCATGCTGCTACTGTATTAAACACTAGTTAGATCACAGATAGAGTGCTAAGTACCATTCTGATCTTTATAACTGGAAATATGTGAAAACACCAGAGAGGAGATTTTCATGAATGTTGCCTTTTCTCTCTGGAGTATTATTGTTATGAGGCAGGATGGGGTCAAGGAAAGAGCGTTGACGTTGAGACCCTGTTTCCACCAATCTTTCCATCACCACGCACAAGAAGCGACAAGACAGACACCATTGTATGCAGATACCGAGAAGTATGTTCAGCTCTGGCAGAACAACTAATCTTGTGTGTGGACTCAATAAGAAGAAGATGAGGCAGGATTAAGTAGACCTAGCATTGTTTTGTCTTGGAACAATGGTGCTGAAGAGAGATTTGATATGTATTTAGCTATGAGGCTTACGTGAACAGTAAGGACCCACATCCTTCATCTGAAAAGACAATCCTGAGGAGGCACATATTTAAAGTAATATTCAAGGTATTTGCTGCCTGATAGTAGTAAAACTTTAACACATTTAAAGTACCTGGATGAGTACTTGTTTCATAACCTTCAAAGCAACAGGCCAAGCTAAGATACGGAAATGACTAGGTATTTATGGACCCTCAACACTAAAAGGCAGATGCCCTTCATTCTGCCACCAAATCTCAAGGATTCTATTTAATTTATTTCTGAAGATTATACACAACGTACCTTCTGTTCATCCAGATCTGGTTTACATTAACTCAAGGCCAAAATTCAACAAGTCAAAGCCTTACACAAATCCCTGCTCCATTGCCAATATGATCAGGAGTGGAACAGAATTATATTGTAAAATATGACTATCTTTATTCTATGCCATGTAAGAAAATCATGTAAGAACAAGTAGTTCCAGAAGGGAAATCAATTCTTTGTCCATGTAATTAATGAGAAAAAGTTATAAGAGAAGCACTTAATATTATTTTTTTTATTTACTTTATTTTTTTCCTCAGTTTAGCATTGATCTGATACTCAAGTTTCCTTTGGTTGGATAATAATTGCCTGTACATCCATGACATTGGTACTTGTCAGGCCTGTCATGATTAGATCTGCTCCTTTGTTGAACTTGCTGAAGAAAGTAAAAGAATCATTGTTATTTAAGAAATCCTCGACATTGAGCCCTTCACGGAAAGCATTTTCAACCATTTCAGTGTAAGCGAATCCTCCAGCTGCTTCGGTAGGTCCATCTTGTCCATCGGTCCCGCCACTGAGAAAAACAATTTCATGTTTTGCAAAGGGATCGTGCGGAGTCATTGACTTTGCTTGGTGCAGTTCCACAGCCACACGCAAGGCCATCTCCTGATTTCGACCCCCTTTCCCTCTGCCCCGAAGCTGAACTGTAGTTTCACCTCCTGCCAAAAGGCAGAGTGGTTTTCCAGAGCTCAGCGCGTTCTCCAAGCAGCTGTCCAAACGAAAATCAGGGAGCTGCAGGCTTCCAATGATCTGCAGCATCTCATCTTTCAGACTGCTTGCCTGTGCACATTGTGAACCATGCACTGCCAGAACTGAACACACGTATCTGATCAAAAGACTGAACAGTCTAGCCACAGTTGTGACATCTCCACTCACTCCAGTAGACAGAATAGAGGTAATGTAACCTAAGCTCTCAGATTTACATTTAGCTTCCTCCAAGGCAATTGCATTTGATCCCACAATAAAATTAAAAACATGAGCATAATCTTGGATTTCCTCTTGGTGCATTCTTGTGCTAGGTTGAGAAAGAACTTCTTTCACATTTTCTGGCATGGATGATACCAAGTTATATTTTGACAAAATCTTACAACTATCTTCCTTACTTTGCAAGTTAGGTAGGGTTGGGCCACTGGCTATGAACTCCAAATTGTCTCCAATGATATCGGATAAAATAAGGCTCACCACCTGTCAAACAAAGAATCATGAAGATATAAGGTGCTGGTTTACCAAAAAAGACACAGTGTTGGAGTAACTCAGCAGGTCAGGTAGCATCTGTGGAGAACATGGATAAGTGGCGTTTTAAAAGATTTTTAAAATGAAGAATGGCTGGACAGTTCACTTGAAGTGATGGGACTAGACGCAAGTGCAGGCACATCTAAATGGATGTAAAGATTATGGTTAAATTCTCAGATGGGGCCATAGCTTTGGAACCGATTGATTGAAAATATTATCTTCTACAGAAAACTTGACTGTGTCCTGAAGGAGGAAATTTCTTAAAAAAATGGTTAAAGCTGGTAATAGTGATAATGAAGATTTCTGGGCATAAGTGGACTACAAAGCTTTAGAATGGTTGGAATCTAGTCAATACTTTAAACTTTTTATACGTATTGAAGAAGAGCAAAGTGACTTGCCTGCCCAGTACGGAGGAGAACGTTAGTCTCTAGACCTCTGTTTTGAATTCCTAAAAGAAGTTAACCAGGTCAATTCCCAGGATGGCGGGACTGACATATGATGAAAGAATGGGTCGACTGGGCTTATATTCACTGGAATTTAGAAGGATGAGAGGGTATTAACAGAAACATATACAATTCTTAAGGGATTGGACAGGTTAGATGCAGGTAAAATGTTCCTGATGTTGGGGGAGTCCAGAACAGGGGTCACAGTTTAAGAATAAGGGGTAGGCTACTTAGGACTGAGATGAGGAAAATTTTTTCCACCATGAGTTGTGAATTGTGGAATTCTCTGCCTCGAGGCAGTGGAGGGCAATTCACTGGTTTAGATATAGCTCTCAGGGCTAATGAAATCAAGGGATATGGGGGGAAAATGGTGCTGATTTTGGATGATCAGCCATGATCATATTAAATGGCCTACTCCTGCACTTATTTTCTATGTTTCTAAGTGGGGAGTGGAAAGGCCTAGATATGGCCTGTGGATGTGTGAAGATGTTTCAAGTAGTGGGTGAGTCTAGGGCCACAGGGCACAGCCTCAGAATAAAAGGAAGTACCTTTAGATTGGGGACGAAGAAGAATTTATTTAGCCAGAGGGAATCTTTGGAATTCATTGCAACAGACGGCTGTGAAGGCCAATAGATTGGGTATTTTTATAATGGAGATTAATTAGTACAGAGGCATCAAAGGGTATGGGGAGAAGGCAGGAGAATGGGGTTGAGAGGGTATAATAGGTCAGCCATGATCGGATGGTCGGGTACACTTGAGGGGTGGAATGGCCTAATTCTGCTCCTATGTCTTATGATCTTATGAACTTTTTGCCCCCCACATTGTACACAGCTCATTTTCTTAGGCCATTGACAGAAGATTGAATGTTGGGAGACAGCGGTGTTATGGTACAAACCCATCCAAAGGTTTATAATCAATTAACCTGAAATAGGAGAACAGGAAACAGAAGGATACAGACCTGTGCGGGATAGGCAGCTCTGGCCAAACCTCCACCCTTCAGCAGAGAGAGTGACTTGCGAACTGTGTTGAGTTCCTGAATAGTTGCGCCTTTGGAAGCAAGTTGTTTTGTCAGATACAGTTTCTCCTCCAAAGTGACAGGGGGGATAGGCGCCGGCAATAAAGCAGATCCCCCTCCTAAAGAAACCACATTTACAGATTATTTGGACCATTATGTAGCCTATAGCCAACTACTACTGCTTAGAAAGATGAGCAAAGTACAATATTCACACAATTTAGGTTAGACATTGAAATTTTAAAAAAAACTCTGGACTTGTAAGCTCAAAGAGTAGGAAGTTGTAGTCACTGAAACGTGTGAGCTGCGCTGTAATTAAGGGTTTAGAATTAGGTTTTGGTTTATTTTTGTCATGGGTATACAGTGAAAAACATTGTTTGTGTGCTATCCAACTAATCATACACAAGTACAACAGTGCAAAGAGAAATATACCAGTGCAGCATATAGTGTTAGAACATAATAACATTAAGTTACAGTGAAAGCGCTGATAAAAAAAATGCGATGAAGTTTGTTGGAAGATTAGGACTACATCCTAGTTGATGGGAGGACTGTTCAGAAGTCTGACAACAGTGCAGAAAAAGCTGTTCCTGATTCTGTCTGGTGGTACGTGCTTTCAGGCTTTTGTTTCTGCCTGACAGGAGATGGGGAAGAGGGAATGATCAGGGTGAATATCGTCTTTATTCTTCTTAAACTCCTTAAACACATGGTCTTTAATTATGTTGGCTGCTTTCTTGAGACAGAGTGAATTGTTTTTGGATGGAGGGGGTGGAGGCTGTTTTTGTAACGGACACCATTATTGTGTTTTCTTTCTCCAGAGAAGGTGCAAGGGTTCCCATAGCTGAGAGTCAGCTGGTCAGTTTGTAATAAACTCCTGATAAGGTGTTCCTGATAAGGTCATCATTTGCGATTCTGGATTGAGTAGTTTGGAGGGCCGTTTTCTTATTTTCTTTTGTCTGCAATTTTTCAAAGTTGTAGTGTGAACGATTTGATGAAACACAATACTGTATTCTTTACCTGAGATAAGCACAAGTAACAAATCGTTTTCAGTAAGTCCTTCTGCTAAGTGATGGATCCTTTTAGCTGCCTTCAAAGCATTGTCATCAGGAAGATTATGTTGGGCTCCTTCCTGTACCTGTATCTTTGTCTGAGGTCTTAAAAGCATCTCCCTGTTGGTTTTTCAAAAATGAGGCAGTTAAAAAATGGAGACAATCTGGAATGCGTGACCAAGTTTGCTACTTGTCCATATATTTTGCAAAAGGTATACTTTGCAATGCAAACCTTTCTTGAATTGTTTCGCTTCTCTACTGAATATATCTCCTGTTTTTAGAGCTTCAATTTCTTCTTGCCCTCCATCACTCTGCATATTTTAGTGCCTACAATTGGTCTGTGCCAGTCCAAATTAACAATGAAGACCCCACAAGTTATGACTAAACTGAACCAAATCTGATGTGGAAGAAATTTACAGCACAGGTGGAAATTAATTGGCCCATTGTACTCTTGCTCTGTAGGCTAATCCACATTTCACAGAATAGTCCATAGCTCTGCAGATATGGATTCACGTCTCAAGGGATTCTGCCTCCATTGCCCTTGCAAGCAGTAGAGTTTCAAGCCCTACCACTGGAGTGGATTATTTTCCTCAACTCCGCTCTGGAAGGACACCCTTGGAAAGATGAAGAGAAATTTCTTCAGTCAGAGGGTGGTGAACCTATGGAATTAATTACCGCAGAAGGAAGTGTGGGCCAGGTCAAGTTATTTTGAAGACAGGGATTGACAGATTCTTGATTTGTACAGGTGTTAGGGGTAATGGGGAGAAGGCAGGAGAATGGGGTTGAGAGGGAAAGATAGGTCAGTCATGATTGAATGGCGGAGTAGACTTGATGGGCTGAATCGCCTAATTCTGCTTCTATAACTTATGAACACCGGTCAATATCGGTGGTCAATTGTAGCACGTCAACTGCATTCATATTTGGAATGGAATTGAAATACAAAATTAGACTCAGTACCATTTGATACATTCACTATTATTCTTCATCACACTGTACAAAGCTTGCAATTGCAACTGAATATTAATTGCTTATGTTTTGCTACTGTATGTTAATGCATTTATACTATTTGAAAGTTATGATTACATTTCACCATCTTTTCAGGCAGCGAATTCCAAATCACAATGACTGGAACCATAAAAAAAATGTCAATTAGTCTCAGAAATATGAAGTTTTGCGATTGTTTTAATGTGCGCTTAATGTTGTATCATTCTTTTAAACTACCTTTGCACCCATTGTCTAGTGGAAAAGGAGTCTAAATGATGGACCTTTATGTAGCTCCCTTCAGGACTTTATTGTAGCTCCCTTCAGGACTTTATTGTAGCTTCCTACAGCACCGTGTTACGGTATATAACACAAATGGTGTTAATGTTGTATAGACTCCTTAAGCACGGTGACTCCCCTTTTATGATCCTGTCACTAATTTGAATAGAAAGATACAGCCTGGAAATAGGCCCTTTTCTTATCCCATCTCAGTCTAGCTAAATTGAATGACAGGATATAGCTTAATTTAAACCCTACAAACCCGCACGTTCTTTGGGACGTGGAAGGAAACCTGAGTACCCAGAGGAAACGCTCGTGGTCACACAGAGAATGTTAAAAACTCCACACAGACAGCACCCAAGGTCAGGATCAAACCCGGGCCTCTGGCCCTGTGAGGCAGCAGATCTACCAGCTGCTCCACTCTAAGTGATTAGAAATTAGTAATTAATATTGAGAAAATCACATTTTACTGTGAATGCATTTAATTAGATTACAAATTAACCAGTGCAGGCATGTTCAATATCCAAGCATCTTTTGCGTGACATCCCTTTTTGGACCTCTTGGGGAAGGGATATAAGAACTGATGGTTAGCACAAAAAAATCTACGTGATAATTTTCCGTTTCTTACTCTTTCCCAGCCAGCCGAAGAACCTTCTGAATTCCAAGAGGAACACTGATCACTCCTTGGACCAAGTGGTCTCCCAGTATCTGTTCCACAGCAGCTGCCATTCCCATCACAGCCTTCCCAAATCCAGCAACATGGACATTATTATGGATTGGGAAAGACTGATTTTTTATCAGCAGCCTATTTCCTTCCATGCTAATATTATTCTTGATTATGTTTTGAGGCAGAACGCTATTGATTGCAGTTCGAAATATCTCCAGACACTTCTGCTTCAGGGACAATTCTCTGCTGATTACAGAAGCACTCATTTTAAATATTTTCGGTTGCCAGTTCTTGGAAATGAGTTGATGATTGGAACGAAGCCACAGGTATCTTCTAAATGAACAGACCATCCTTATTAATGAAGCACATTTATTCCTTGGAATGGTTTCATCCTGCCAGAAAACGGATGTGGATTAGAAACAATTCAATATTAAACACAGATTGCTTCCACTATATCTCATTATGTAACTATAAGTGTTGTTTATACCGGTCGCCAGACATAGTTGTATCTGTAATCCCTCATATGCCGAGTCAGGATGGTGTATAATTGGCGTTAACCTAGAGGATGGTCTAAATTCTGGAACTCAATGTCATTCTTCGGGTACCTTCACCACTACACTGCTATGAGAAGATGGGTCATTACCTTCTCAAGGGCAATAATCAATAGCTAATAAATACCAGGCTTGCAAATAATACCCCATTTCCAAACAATTAATTTAAAAAAATTGCAAAGTACAGCATTCAGCCAAACTGGTCTTCATTAAGGTGAGCTCACCATATCTTTATAACCATCCCTCAAATCGGCATTACTTTTACCACATGATCCTGTTTTTTTATCGCCTCCAGTTGTCAACTCCCCTCCACCTCCCTCCCTTCTTCTTTCAATCTGAAGAAGGGTCCCGACCCAAAACCTCATCTATCCATTTTCTCCAGAAATGCTGCCTGACCCATTGACTTACTCCAACACTTCATGTCTATCTGTGGTATAAATCAGCATCTGCCGTCCCTTCCGATTACCGTTTTTCTTCACTTGTTTAATTAGCTTTGTCTTAAATATATTTATCCACTATGGTACCCTCAGTTAAAGGAAACTTCTACTAATATCAGAGGAAAGTTGACTTGATTTGTTGCATCAAATAAAATTTAGAAGAGCAATAGGTTTATGTAGGGTTGTGCTCAGGAATTTAAATTTGACTGTTTCTGGAAGGCCTGTTACTGCATATATGTTGTACACATAAAGCAAGTGTGAATATTTTTCATCTGCTTAATAATTACAATGCCAGGTTGGAGGAGAAATGGAGGCTGAGCATGCCTATGCTGCCCTCACCCCTACATTGCACATCAATGTTTAAAACAAAGGAGAGAAACGCAATGAAAATAGACTCACATAAGCTACAAGATAGATTGACAGATCGGAAAGATTAGTAAGGGTGTCATGGATTATGGGGAGAAGGCAGGGGAATGGGGTTGAGGGGAAAGACTGATCAGCCATGATTGAATGGCAGAGTAGACTCAATGGGCCGAAAGGCCAAATTCTGCTCCTCTGACTTATGGACTTAACCTATCAGAAGTCTATTCAAGAGTCTGATAATAGTGGTGAAGAAGCTGTTCTTGAATCTGGTGGTACATGCTTTTGTTTTTGTATCTTCTGCCCTGTGGAAGAAGGAGAAGAATAACCAGTGTGTGTGCTCCTTGATTATGTTGGCTGCTTTCCTGAGATGATGTTAAGTGTAGATGGAGTCAATGGGAGGGAAGGGTGGTGGAGAAGGCTGGTTTGTGTGAGGCCATGTGTGTCCACAAATCTCCACAATTTCTTGTGACGTTGGGCAGAACAGTTGCCAAACCAAGCTGTGATGCCTCTCAATAGGATGCTTTCTATGGTGCAATGATCAGTCAGTGGAAACGTGTTGAATTTCCTGAGGAAGTAGTGGCATTGGTGTGCTTTCTTGGCAGTAGTATCAATGTGGTTGGCCTAGGACAAATTGTTGGTGAAAGTGTTCACTTCCATAAGGAAAAACAGAAGGTCAGATTATTAGTAATATTATAGATCTCTTCGATGGTAGGGAGGTCAGTATGTCCATGATGGACCTGGTGGTGTCCACTACTTTTTGTTATCTCCTTCATTCATGGGCTGAACCAAGCCACGATGCAACCAGTCAGTATGGTACAAAGCCAAACATGGTAATACTAAGGCAATTACCAAATGCTTACTTAGAAAAGTTTAAAATACTGCATTCAAGCTGGAAAGAGTGACTGAGGGATATCTGAAGGCACCACATCCACTGGGAGAATGATTAACTTCAGGGATACTCAGTTGGAGGCCGAAGTTCGAGAAAAGGATATATCTAATAGAGGTGAAAAATAGAGTAGTTTTCTCGAAAACAAAGAGAAATGATTTTATTTCGATGACCACAATTAAAATAGCTGAAAACCATGAAATGAAATCCCTCTTAACAAAAATATTAAACACACTTCCAATAATACGTCATTTAACAATGATACAAGATCACAGATTAAAAGGCACACTAGTTACAAAGTGATCAAGTTTGCATCTCCAACTGATGTCAATTCTAAAACCAGCAGTTAATGATTGATAGAACATTGGTCACCAGCAGAATTTTACTTTGGAAAAGCATTGCGATTCCAAGTTACCACAACCTAGCCACATTAATGCAACGTTGAACTGTACATTAAAATATCAATCTCGCTTTCTTCCAAGGAGAAATCGATCGTTGTTCAATGATATTAACAATTTGGCAGATTGGTGAATTAAGAGTTCAGCTCCGTCCGGGAAGCGGGTTGCCTTTCCGGCTGATGTGGGTCGGACAGTGGATTGAATCTGGTGTGGAAGCGCAAGCAAAGATCATAGAGCGTTCTATGATCTTTGAGCGCAAGTGTCGCTTCTGTCCACTTACATGATCGTTAGGAATCACCAGCGAGGAGTTGACTTCAACTGCGCAGGGCAGCACTCGACTCGACTGTGTAACGAATAGCATTGTGGGCAGTCATGAACTACCGCCCCCTTCTCCCTTCCCTCCACTCTTTTAATCCTTCTCTTCTCCACAAGGGAAACCACCCTTTCAGACAACTAAATTAACGTACCTCCATTCAAGAACAAACACGAGTATAGATTAGAGACAGAAGGGACTGCAGATTTAATTCAGAAACAAGGAACTGTAGATGCTTATTTACCAATGAAAAACACGAAATGCTGGAGTAACTCAACGGGGCAGGCTGCATCCAAGGAGAACATAGATAGGTGACATTTCTGGTCGGGACTCTTCTTCAGGTATTTTGATTTAATTTAGTGATTAAGGATATATTTTTTACATAGACCTACAAACCCACGCAACTTTGGGATGTGGGAGGAAATTAGAGCACTGGGAGGAAACCCATGAAGGATGTCAGAAGGCGAATGTGCAAACTCCGCATAGACAGCATCGAGGTCCGGATTGAACCCGGGTCTGGTGTAGTGAGGCAGCAGCTTTAACAGCTGCGTGCTGTGCCGCCCTGTGCAGATGCTAGGATCTAAATGGCTGCAGGAAAACTCAGTGGATAAGAGAGCATCTGGGGAGGCCAGTCAACGTTTGGAGTGGAGTTCCTCAATCAGGACTGAGAGTGTAAAGATTAGATAATATAAAAAGGCGAGAGGGAGGGGTGAGGCACGAGATAA